>NW_023997049.1:0-27527 GCF_015586225.1 Lucilia sericata | reverse complement strand
AAATTGTAACCCAAAAACAAATGGCAACTATAATGCAATAAAAAGATATATAAACGACTGTTATAACTGAAAACTATAAAAGTTATTTGCAACCATATCGGAGCCTTGAATTACCGCATTTTAACCTGTACCTATAAATATACCGATCTATTCAACTTTTGTAAAAATTCATTATGCCACAAATTATACACCAAAATAAAGTGCAACTGTAATGCTTTAAAATGATGCATAAACTATTGCCCTAGCATGAAAACTGTCAAAGTTTATTTGCAACCATATCGGAACCTCAAATTACCGCGTTTTTAAACATAGAACAATAATTCTACCGATCCTTCAAATTCACCATTTTTTAGACGAACACATTGTGCCACAAATGATATACCAAATTAAAGTGCAATCATAATGCTTTAAAATGATGCATAAATGACTGTCATAGCATGAAAACTGTCAAAGTTATTCACAACCATATCGGAACCTCAATTACCGCCTTTTTAAACCTGGGAAAATAATTCTACCGATCTATCCAATAAAATGAAGCATAAATGACTGTCATAGCATGAAAACTGTCAATGTTATTTGCAACCATATCGGAACCTCAAATTACCGCGTTTTTTAAAGCTGTGAAAATAATTCTACCGATCTATCCAATTGGCAATTTTCTAAAAATATATTATGCAATAAATTATGTACCAAAACAAATGGCAATATAATGCAATAAAAAGATATATAAACGACTGTTATAACATGAAAACTATAAAAGTTATTTGCAACCATATCGGAGCCTTGAATTACCGCATTTTTAAAACCTGTACCAATAAATATACCGATCTATCCAACTTTTGTAAAAATTCATTATGCCACACATTATACACCAAAATAAAGTGCAACTGTAATGCTTTAAAATGATGCATAAACTATTGCCCTAGCATGAAAACTGTCAAAGTTATTTGCAACCATATCGGAACCTCAAATTACCGCGTTTTTAAACATAGAACAATAATTCTACCGATCCATCAAATTGACCATTTTTTAGACGAACACATTGTGCCACAAATGATATACCAAATTAAAGTGCAATCATAATGCTCTAAACTGATGCATAAATGACTGTCATAGCATGAAAACTGTCAAAGTTATTCACAACCATATCGGAACCTCAAATTACCACCTTTTTAAACCTGGGAAAATAATTCTACCGATCTATCCAATTGGCCATTTTCTTAAAATACATTATGCAATAAATTATATACCAAACAAATGGCAATTTTAATGCTTTAAAATGGTGCATAAACGACTGTCCTAGCACGAAAACTGCCAAAGTTAATTGCAACCATATCGGAACCTCAGATTACTGCTTTTATTAAACATAGAACAATAATTCTACCGATCTATCAAATTGACCAATTTGTAAAACACACATTATGCTACAAATTATATACCATATTAAAGTGCAACTCAATAATGCTTAAAATGGATGCATAAATGACTGTCATGAGCAGTGAAAACGGGCAATGTTATTTGCAAGCCATATCGGAAGAACCTAAATAGACCGCCGTTTTAAAGCCTGGGAAAATAATTCTAAATCGATCTATCAAAGTGGCCATTTCTACCTAAAAATATATTATGGGCATAAAGTGTATATACCAAAAGCAAATGGCAACTAGAAGTGCAATAAAAAGATATATAAACGCTGTTTATAACATGAAAACTATAAAAGTTATTTGCAACCATATCGGAGCCTGAAATTACCCTGCATATGTTGAAACTGTACCTAATAAATATACCGATCTATCCATTTTGTAAAATTCATTATGCCACAAATTATACAACCAAAATAAGTGCAACTGTAAATGCTTTAAAATGATGCATAAACTATTGCCCTAGCATGAAAACTGTCAAAGTTATTTGCAACCATATCGGAACCTCAAATTACCGCGTTTTTAAACATAGAACAATAATTCTAACCGATCCTTCAAATTGACCATTTTTTAGACGAACACATTGTGCCACAAATGATATACCAAATTAAAGTGCAATCATAATGCTTAAAATGATGCATAAATGACTGTCATAGCATGAAAACTGTCAAAGTTATTCACAACCATATCGGAACCTCAAATTACCCGCCTTTTAAACCTGGGAAAATAATTCTACCGATCTATCCAATTGGCCATTTTCTAAAAATACATTATGCAATAAATTATATACCAAAACAAATGGCAATTTTAATGCTTTAAAATGGTGCATAAACGACTGTCCTAGCACGAAAACTGCCAAAGTTAATTGCAAACCATATCGGAACCTCAGATTACTGCGTTTATTAAACATAGAACATAATTCTACCGATCTATCAAATTGACCAATTTTTAAAAATACACATTATGCTACAAATGATATACGATATTAAAGTGCAATCATAATGCTTTAAAATGATGCATAAATGACTGTCATAGCGTGAAAACTGTCAATGTTATTTGCAGCCATATCGGAACCTCAAACTACCGCGTTTTTAAAGCTGTGAAAATAATTCTACCGATCTATCCAATTGGCCATTTTCCAAAAATACATTATGGAATAAGTTATATACCAAAGCAAATGGCAACTATAATGCAATAAAAAGATATATAAACGACTGTTATAACATGAAAACTATAAAAGGTATTTGCAAACCATATCGGAGCCTTAAATTACCGCATTTTTGAACCTGTACCAATAAATATACCGATCTATCCAATTTTTGTAAAAATTCATTATGCCACAAATTATACACCAAAATAAAGTGCAACTGTAATGCTTTAAAATGATGCGTAAACTAATGCCCTAGCATGAAAACTGTCAAAGTTATTTGCAACCATATCGGAACCTCAAATTACCGCGTTTTTAAACATAGAACAATAATTCTACCGATCCATCAAATTGACCATTTTTTAGACGAACACATTATGCCACAAATGATATACCAAATTAAAGTGCAATCATAATGCTCTAAACTGATGCATAAATGACTGTCATAGCATGAAAACTGTCAAAGTAATTCACAACCATATCGGAACCTCAAATTACCGCCTTTTTAAACCTGGGAAAATAATTCTATCGATCTATCCAATTGGCCATCTTCTAAAAATACATTATGCAATAGATTGTATACCAAAACAAATGGCAACTAAAATGCAATAAAAAGATGTATAAACGACTGTTATAACATGAAAACTATAAAAGTTATTTGCAACCATATCGGGGCCTTAAATTACCGCATTTTTAAACCTGTACCAATAAATATACCGATCTATCCAATTTTTGTAAAAATTCATTATGCCACAAATTATACACAAAAAACAAAGTGCAACTGTAATGCTTTAAAATGATGCATAAATGACTGTCATAGCATGAAAACTGTCAAAGTTATTCACAACCATATCGGAACCTCAAATTACCGCGTTTTTAAACCTGGGAAAATAATTCTACCGATTTATCCAATTGGCCGTTTTCCAAAAATACATTATGCAATAAATTATATACCAAAGCAAATGGCAATTTTAATGCTTTAAAATGGTGCATAAACGACTGTCCTAGCACGAAAACTGCCAAAGTTAATTGCAGCCATATCGGAACCTCAGATTACCGCGTTTATTAAACATAGAACAATAATTCTACCGATCTATCAAATTCACCAATTAGTAAAAACACACATTATGCTACAAATTATATACCATATTAAAGTGCAATCATAATGCTTTAAAATGAAGCATAAATGACTGTCATAGCATGAAAACTGTCAATGTTATTTGCAACCATATCGGAACCTCAAATTACCGCCTTTTTAAAGCTGTGAAAATAATTCTACCGATCTATCCAATTGGCCATTTTCTAAAAATATATTATGCAATAAATTATATACCAAAACAAATGGCAACTATAATGCAATAAAAAGATATATAAACGACTGTTATAACATGAAAACTATAAAAGTTATTTGCAACCATATCGGAGCCTTGAATTACCGCATTTTAAACCTGTACCAATAAATATACCGATCTATCCAACTTTTGTAAAAATTCATTATGCCACAAATTATACACCAAAATAAAGTGCAACTGTAATGCTTTAAAATGATGCATAAACTATTGCCCTAGCATGAAAACTGTCAAAGTTATTTGCAAACCATATCGGAACCTCAAATTACCGCGTTTTTAAACATAGAACAATAATTCTACCGATCCATCAAATTGACCATTTTTTAGACGAACACATTATGCCACAAATGATATACCAAATTAAAGTGCAATCATAATGCTCTAAAATGATGCATAAATGACTGTCATAGCATGAAAACTGTCAAAGTTATTCACAACCATATCGGAACCTCAAATTACCGCCTTTTTAAACCTGGGAAAATAATTCTACCGATCTATCCAATTGGCCATTTTCTAAAAATACATTATGCAATAAATTATATACCAAAACAAATGGCAATTTTAATGCTTTAAAATGGTGCATAAACGACTGTCCTAGCACGAAAACTGCCAAAGTTAATTGCAACCATATCGGAACCTCAGATTACTGCTTTTATTAAACATAGAACAATAATTCTACCGATCTATCAAATTGACCAATTTGTAAAAACACACATTATGCTACAAATGATATACCATATTAAAGTGCAATCATAATGCTTTAAAATGATGCATAAATGACTGTCATAGCATGAAAACTGTCAATGTTATTTGCAACCATATCGGAACCTCAAATTACCGCCTTTTTAAAGCTGTGAAAATAATTCTACCGATCTATCCAATTGGCCATTTTCTAAAAATATATTATGCAATAAATTATATACCAAAACAAATGGCAACTATAATGCAATAAAAAGATATATAAACGACTGTTATAACATGAAAACTATAAAAGTTATTTGCAACCATATCGGAGCCTTGAATTACCGCATTTTTAAACCTGTACCAATAAATATACCGATCTATCCAACTTTTGTAAAAATTCATTATGCCACAAATTATACACCAAAATAAAGTGCAACTGTAATGCTTTAAAATGATGCATAAACTATTGCCCTAGCATGAAAACTGTCAAAGTTATTTGCAACCATATCGGAACCTCAAAATACCGCGTTTTTAAACATAGAACAATAATTCTACCGATCCATCAAATTGACCATTTTTTAGACGAACACATTAGTGCCACAAATGATATACCAAATTAAAGTGCAATCATAATGCTCTAAACTGATGCATAAATGACTGTCATAGCATGAAAACTGTCAAAGTTATTCACAACCATATCGGAACCTCAAATTACCGCCTTTTTAAACCTGGGAAAATAATTCTACCGATCTATCCAATTGGCCATTTTCTTAAAATACATTATGCAATAAATTATATACCAAAACAAATGGCAATTTTAATGCTTTAAAATGGTGCATAAACGACTGTCCTAGCACGAAAACTGCCAAAGTTAATTGCAACCATATCGGAACCTCAGATTACTGCTTTTATTAAACATAGAACAATAATTCTACCGATCTATCAAATTGACCAATTTGTAAAAACACACATTATGCTACAAATTATATACCATATTAAAGTGCAATCATAATGCTTTAAAATGATGCATAAATGACTGTCATAGCATGAAAACTGTCAATGTTATTTGCAACCATATCGGAACCTCAAATTACCGCCTTTTTAAAGCTGTGAAAATAATTCTACCGATCTATCCAATTGGCCATTTTCTAAACATATATTATGCAATAAATTATATACCAAAACAAATGGCAACTATAATGCAATAAAAAGATATATAAACGACTGTTATAACATGAAAACTATAAAAGTTATTTGCAACCATATCGGAGCCTTGAATTACCGCATTTTTAAACCTGTACCAATAAATATACCGATCTATCCAACTTTTGTAAAAATTCATTATGCCACAAATTATACACCAAAATAAAGTGCAACTGTAATGCTTTAAAATGATGCATAAACTATTGCCCTAGCATGAAAACTGTCAAAGTTATTTGCAACCATATCGGAACCTCAAATTACCGCGTTTTTAAACATAGAACAATAATTCTACCGATCCTTCAAATTGTACCATTTTTAGACGAACACATTGTGCCACAAATGATATACCAAATTAAAGTGCAATCATAATGCTTTAAAATGATGCATAAATGACTGTCATAGCATGAAAACTGTCAAAGTTATTCACAACCATATCGGAACCTCAAATTACCGCCTTTTTAAACCTGGGAAAATAATTCTACCGATCTATCCAATTGGCCATTTTCTAAAAATACATTATGCAATAAATTATATACAATAAACAAATGGCAATTTTAATGCTTTAAAATGGTGCATAAACGACTGTCCTAGCACGAAAACTGCCAAAGTTAATTGCAACCATATCGGAACCTCAGATTACTGCGTTTATTAAACATAGAACAATAATTCTACCGATCTATCAAATTGACCAATTTGTAAAAATACACATTATGCTACAAATGATATACCATATTAAAGTGCAATCATAATGCTTTAAAATGATGCATAAATGACTGTCATAGCGTGAAAACTGTCAATGTTATTTGCAGCCATATCGGAACCTCAAACTACCGCGTTTTTAAAAGCTGTGAAAATAATTCTACCGATCTATCCAATTGGCCATTTTCCAAAAATATATTATGGAATACATTATATACCAAAGCAAATGGCAACTATAATGCAATAAAAAGATATATAAACGACTGTTATAACATGAAAACTATAAAAGTTATTTGCAACCATATCGGAGCCTTAAATTACCGCATTTTTGAACCTGTACCAATAAATATACCGATCTATCCAATTTTTGTAAAAATTCATTATGCCACAAATTATACACCAAAATAAAGTGCAACTGTAGTGCTTTAAAATGATGCGTAAACTAATGTCCCTAGCATGAAAACTGTCAAAGTTATTTGCAACCATATCGGAACCTCAAATTACAGCGTTTTTAAACATAGAACAATAATTCTACCGATCCATCAAATTGACCATTTTTTAGACGAACACATTATGCCACAAATGATATACCAAATTAAAGTGCAATCATAATGCTCTAAACTGATGCATAAATGACTGTCATAGCATGAAAACTGTCAAAGTATTTCATAGCCAAATCGGAACCTCAAATTACCGCGTTTTTAAACATAGAACAATAATTCTACCGATCCTTCAAATTGTCCATTTTTTAGACGAACACATTGTGCCACAAATGATATACCAAATTAAAGTGCAATCATAATGCTTTAAAATGATGCATAAATGACTGTCATAGCATGAAAATTGTCAAAGTTATTCACAGCCATATCGGAACCTCAAATTACCGCCTTTTTAAACCTGGGAAAATAATTCTACCGATTTATCCAATTGGCCGTTTTCTAAAAATACATTATGCAATAAATTATATACCAAAACAATTGGCAATTTTAATGCTTTAAAATGGTGCATAAACGACTGTCCTAGCACGAAAACTGCCAAAGTTAATTGCAGCCATATCGGAACCTCAGATTACCGCGTTTATTAAACATAGAACAATAATTCTACCGATCTATCAAATTCACCAATTAGTAAAAACACACATTATGCTACAAATTATATACCATATTAAAGTGCAATCATAATGCTTTAAAATGAAGCATAAATGACTGTCATAGCATGAAAACTGTCAATGTTATTTGCAACCATATCGGAACCTCAAATTACCGCCTTTTTAAAGCTGTGAAAATAATTCTACCGATCTATCCAATTGGCAATTTTCTAAAAATATATTATGCAATAAATTATATACCAAAACAAATGGCAACTATAATGCAATAAAAAGATATATAAACGACTGTTATAACATGAAAACTATAAAAGTTATTTGCAACCATATCGGAGCCTTGAATTACCGCATTTTTAAACCTGTACCAATAAATATACCGATCTATCCAACTTTTGTAAAAATTCATTATGCCACAAATTATACACCAAAATAAAGTGCAACTGTAATGCTTTAAAATGATGCATAAACTATTGCCCTAGCATGAAAACTGTCAAAGTTATTTGCAACCATATCGGAACCTCAAATTACCGCGTTTTTAAACATAGAACAATAATTCTACCGATCCATCAAATTGACCATTTTTTAGACGAACACATTATGCCACAAATGATATACCAAATTAAAGTGCAATCATAATGCTCTAAACTGATGCATAAATGACTGTCATAGCATGAAAACTGTCAAAGTTATTCACAACCATATCGGAACCTCAAATTACCGCCTTTTTAAACCTGGGAAAATAATTCTACCGATCTATCCAATTGGCCATTTTCTTAAAATACATTATGCAATAAATTATATACCAAAACAAATGGCAATTTAATGCTTTAAAATGGTGCATAAACGACTGTCCTAGCACGAAAACTGCCAAAGTTAATTGCAACCATATCGGAACCTCAGATTACTGCTTTTATTAAACATAGAACAATAATTCTACCGATCTATCAAATTGACCAATTTGTAAAAACACACATTATGCCTACAAATTATATACCATATTAAAGTGCAATCATAATGCTTTAAAATGATGCATAAATGACTGTCATAGCATGAAAACTGTCAAAGTAATTCACAACCATAACGGAACCTCAAATTACCGCCTTTTTAAAGCTGGGAAAATAATTCTACCGATCTATCCAATTGGCCATTTTCTAAAAATACATTATGCAATAAATTATATACCAAAACAAATGGCAATTTTAATGCTTTAAAATGGTGCATGAACGACTGTCCTAGCACGAAAACTGCCAAAGTTAATTGCAGCCATATCGGAACCTCAGATTACCGCGTTTATTAAACATAGAACAATAATTCTACCGATCTATCAAATTCACCAATTAGTAAAAACACACATTATGCTACAAATTATATACCATATTAAAGTGCAATCATAATGCTTTAAAATGAAGCATAAATGACTGTCATAGCATGAAAACTGTCAATGTTATTTGCAACCATATCGGAACCTCAAATTACCGCCTTTTTAAAGCTGTGAAAATAATTCTACCGATCTATCCAATTGGCAATTTTCTAAAAATATATTATGCAATAAATTATATACCAAAACAAATGGCAACTATAATGCAATAAAAAGATATATAAACGACTGTTATAACATGAAAACTATAAAAGTTATTTGCAACCATATCGGAGCCTTGAATTACCGCATTTTTAAACCTGTACCAATAAATATACCGATCTATCCAACTTTTGTAAAAATTCATTATGCCACAAATTATACACCAAAATAAAGTGCAACTGTAATGCTTTAAAATGATGCATAAACTATTGCCCTAGCATGAAAACTGTCAAAGTTATTTGCAACCATATCGGAACCTCAAAATTACCGCGTTTTTAAACATAGAACAATAATTCTACCGATCCATTCAAATTGACCATTTTTTAGACGAACACATTATGCCACAAATGATATACCAAATTAAAGTGCAATCATAATGCTTTAAAATGATGCATAAATGACTGTCATAGCATGAAAACTGTCAAAGTTATTCACAACCATATCGGAACCTCAAATTACCGCCTTTTTAAACCTGGGAAAATAATTCTACCGATCTATCCAATTGGCCATTTTCTTAAAATACATTATGCAATAAATTATATACCAAAACAAATGGCAATTTTAATGCTTTAAAATGGTGCATAAACGACTGTCCTAGCACGAAAACTGCCAAAGTTAATTGCAACCATATCGGAACCTCAGATTACTGCTTTTATTAAACATAGAACAATAATTCTACCGATCTATCAAATTGACCAATTTGTAAAAACACACATTATGCTACAAATTATATACCATATTAAAGTGCAATCATAATGCTTTAAAATGATGCTATAAATGACTGTCATAGCATGAAAACTGTCAATGTTATTTGCAACCATATCGGAACCTCAAATTACCGCCTTTTTAAAGCTGTGAAAATAATTCTACCGATCTATCCAATTGGCCATTTTCTAAAAATATATTATGCAATAAATTATATACCAAAACAAATGGCAACTATAATGCAATAAAAAGATATATAAACGACTGTTATAACATGAAAACTATAAAAGTTATTTGCAACCATATCGGAGCCTTGAATTACCGCATTTTTAAACCTGTACCAATAAATATACCGATCTATCCAACTTTTGTAAAAATTCATTATGCCACAAATTATACACCAAAATAAAGTGCAACTGTAATGCTTTAAAATGATGCATAAACTATTGCCCTAGCATGAAAACTGTCAAAGTTATTTGCAACCATATCGGAACCTCAAATTACCGCGTTTTTAAACATAGAACAATAATTCTACCGATCCTTCAAATTGACCATTTTTTAGACGAACACATTGTGCCACAAATGATATACCAAATTAAAGTGCAATCATAATGCTTTAAAATGATGCATAAATGACTGTCATAGCATGAAAACTGTCAAAGTTATTCACAACCATATCGGAACCTCAAATTACCGCCTTTTTAAACCTGGGAAAATAATTCTACCGATCTATCCAATTGGCCATTTTCTAAAAATACATTATGCAATAAATTATATACCAAAACAAATGGCAATTTTAATGCTTTAAAATGGTGCATAAACGACTGTCCTAGCACGAAAACTGCCAAAGTTAATTGCAACCATATCGGAACCTCAGATTACTGCGTTTATTAAACATAGAACAATAATTCTACCGATCTATCAAATTGACCAATTTGTAAAAATACACATTATGCTACAAATGATATACCATATTAAAGTGCAATCATAATGCTTTAAAATGATGCATAAATGACTGTCATAGCGTGAAAACTGTCAATGTTATTTGCAGCCATATCGGAACCTCAAACTACCGCGTTTTTAAAGCTGTGAAAATAATTCTACCGATCTATCCAATTGGCCATTTTCCAAAAATACATTATGGAATAAGTTATATACCAAAGCAAATGGCAACTATAATGCAATAAAAAGATATATAAACGACTGTTATAACATGAAAACTATAAAAGTTATTTGCAACCATATCGGAGCCTTAAATTACCGCATTTTTGAACCTGTACCAATAAATATACCGATCTATCCAATTTTTGTAAAAATTCATTATGCCACAAATTATACACCAAAATAAAGTGCAACTGTAATGCTTTAAAATGATGCGTAAACTAATGCCCTAGCATGAAAACTGTCAAAGTTATTTGCAACCATATCGGAACCTCAAATTACCGCGTTTTTAAACATAGAACAATAATTCTACCGATCCATCAAATTGACCATTTTTTAGACGAACACATTATGCCACAAATGATATACCAAATTAAAGTGCAATCATAATGCTCTAAACTGATGCATAAATGACTGTCATAGCATGAAAACTGTCAAAGTATTTCATAGCACATAGCGGAACCTCAAATTACCCGCGTTTTTAAACATAGACAATAATTCTACGATCCTTCAAATTGGTCCATTTTAGACGAAATATTGTGCACCACAACTGGTATACCAACATTAAAGTGCATCATATGCTTTCAAATGATGCATAAATGACTGTCCTAGCACGAAAACTCCCAAGTTATTGCAACCATATCGGAACCTCAGATTACTTTCTTTATTAAACTAGAACAATAATCTACCGATCTATCAAATTGACCAATTTGTAAAAACCACACATTATGCTACAGATTATATACAATATTAAAGTGCAATTATAATGCTTTAAAAATGATGCCTAATGACTGTCATAGCATGAAAACGGTCAAAGTAATTCACAACCATAACGGAACCTCAAATTACCGCCTTTTAAACCTGGGAAAGATCTAATCTATCGATCTATCCAATTGGCCTCTTCTAAAAATACATTATGTATGACATATATACCAAACAAATGGCAATTTTAATGCTTTAAAATGGTGCATAAACGACTGTCCTAGCACGAAAACTGCCAAAGTTAATTGCAGCCATATCGGAACCTCAGATTACCGCGTTTATTAAACATAGAACAATAATTCTACCGATCTATCAAATTCACCAATTAGTAAAAACACACATTATGCTACAAATTATATACCATATTAAAGTGCAATCATAATGCTTTAAAATGAAGCATAAATGACTGTCATAGCATGAAAACTGTCAATGTTATTTGCAACCATATCGGAACCTCAAATTACCGCCTTTTTAAAGCTGTGAAAATAATTCTACCGATCTATCCAATTGGCCATTTTCTAAAAATATATTATGCAATAAATTATATACCAAAACAAATGGCAACTATAATGCAATAAAAAGATATATAAACGACTGTTATAACATGAAAACTATAAAAGTTATTTGCAACCATATCGGAGCCTTGAATTACCGCATTTTTAAACCTGTACCAATAAATATACCGATCTATCCAACTTTTGTAAAAATTCATTATGCCACAAATTATACACCAAAATAAAGTGCAACTGTAATGCTTTAAAATGATGCATAAACTATTGCCCTAGCATGAAAACTGTCAAAGTTATTTGCAACCATATCGGAACCTCAAATTACCGCGTTTTTAAACATAGAACAATAATTCTACCGATCCTTCAAATTGACCATTTTTTAGACGAACACATTGTGCCACAAATGATATACCAAATTAAAGTGCAATCATAATGCTTTAAAATGATGCATAAATGACTGTCATAGCATGAAAACTGTCAAAGTTATTCACAACCATATCGGAACCTCAAATTACCGCCTTTTTAAACCTGGGAAAATAATTCTACCGATCTATCCAATTGGCCATTTTCTAAAATACATTATGCAATAAATTATATACCAAAACAAATGGCAATTTTAATGCTTTAAAATGGTGCATAAACGACTGTCCTAGCACGAAAACTGCCAAAGTTAATTGCAACCATATCGGAACCTCAGATTACTGCTTTTATTAAACATAGAACAATAATTCTACCGATCTATCAAATTGACCAATTTGTAAAAATACACATTATGCTACAAATGATATACCATATTAAAGTGCAATCATAATGCTTTAAAATGATGCATAAATGACTGTCATAGCGTGAAAACTGTCAATGTTATTTGCAGCCATATCGGAACCTCAAACTACCGCGTTTTTAAAGCTGTGAAAATAATTCTACCGATCTATCCAATTGGCCATTTTCCAAAAATACATTATGGAATAAGTTATATACCAAAGCAAATGGCAACTATAATGCAATAAAAAGATATATAAACGACTGTTATAACATGAAAACTATAAAAGTTATTTGCAACCATATCGGAGCCTTAATTACCGCATTTTTGAACCTGTACCAATAAATATACCGATCTATCCAATTTTGTAAAATTCATTATGCCACAAATTATACACCAAAATAAAGTGCAACTGTAATGCTTTAAAATGATGCATAAACTATTGCCCTAGCATGAAAACTGTCAAAGTTATTTGCAACCATATCGGAACCTCAAATTACCGCGTTTTTAAACATAGAACAATAATTCTACCGATCCTTCAAATTGACCATTTTTTAGACGAACACATTGTGCCACAAATGATATACCAAATTAAAGTGCAATCATAATGCTTTAAAATGATGCATAAATGACTGTCATAGCATGAAAACTGTCAAAGTTATTCACAACCATATCGGAACCTCAAATTACCGCCTTTTTAAACCTGGGAAAATAATTCTACCGATCTATCCAATTGGCCATTTTCTAAAAATACATTATGCAATAAATTATATACCAAAACAAATGGCAATTTTAATGCTTTAAAATGGTGCATAAACGACTGTCCTAGCACGAAAACTGCCAAAGTTAATTGCAACCATATCGGAACCTCAGATTACTGCGTTTATTAAACATAGAACAATAATTCTACCGATCTATCAAATTGACCAATTTGTAAAAATACACATTATGCTACAAATGATATACCATATTAAAGTGCAATCATAATGCTTTAAAATGATGCATAAATGACTGTCATAGCGTGAAAACTGTCAATGTTATTGCAGCCATATCGGAACCTCAAACTACCGCGTTTTTAAAGCTGTGAAAATAATTCTACCGATCTATCCAATTGGCCATTTTCCAAAAATACATTATGGAATAAAGTTATATACCAAAGCAAATGGCAACTATAATGCAATAAAAAGATATATAAACGACTGTTATAACATGAAAACTATAAAAGTTATTTGCAACCATATCGGAGCCTTAAATTACCGCATTTTTGAACCTGTACCAATAAATATACCGATCTATCCAATTTTGTAAAAATTCATTATGCCACAAATTATACACCAAAATAAAGTGCAACTGTAATGCTTTAAAATGATGCATAAACTATTGCCCTAGCATGAAAACTGTCAAAGTTATTTGCAACCATATCGGAACCTCAAATTAGCCTTTTTAAACATGAACAATAATTCTACCGATCCTTCAAATTGACCATTTTTTAGACGAACACATTGCCACAAATGATATACCAAATTAAAGTGCAATAATGCTTAAAATGATGCATAAATGACTGTCATAGCATGAAAACTGTCAAGTTATTTGCAACCATATCGGAACCTCAAATTACCGCCTTTTTAAAGCTGTGAAAATAATTCTACCGATCTATCCAATTGGCCATTTTCTAAAAATATTATGCAATAAATTATATACCAAAACAAATGGCAACTATAATGCAATAAAAAGATATAAACGACTGTTATAACATGAAAACTATAAAAGTTATTTGCAACCATATCGGAGCCTTGAATTACCGCATTTTTAAACCTACCAATAAATATACCGATCTATCCAACTTTTGTAAAAATTCATTATGCCACAAATTATACACCAAAATAAAGTGCAACTGTAATGCTTTAAAATGATGCATAAACTATTGCCCTAGCATGAAAACTGTCAAAGTTATTTGCAACCATATCGGAACCTCAAATACCGCGTTTTTAAACATAGAACAATAATTCTACCGATCCATCAAATTGACCATTTTTTAGACGAACACATTATGCCACAAATGATATACCAAATTAAAGTGCAATCATAATGCTCTTAAACTGATGCATAAATGACTGTCATAGCATGAAAACTGTCAAAGTTATTCACAAACCATATCGGAACCTCAAATACCGCCGTTTTAACCTGGGAAATAATTCTACCGATCTATCCAATTGGCCATTTTCTTAAAATACATTATGCAATAAATTATATACCAAAACAAATGCAATTTTAATGCTTTAAATGGTGCATAAACGACTGTCCTAGCACGAAAACTGCCAAAGTTAATTGCAACCATATCGGAACCTCAGATTACTGCGTTTATTAAACATAGAACAATAATTCTACCGATCTATCAAATTGACCAATTTGTAAAAATACACATTATGCTACAAATGATATACCATATTAAAGTGCAATCATAATGCTTTAAAATGATGCATAAATGACTGTCATAGCGTGAAAACTGTCAATGTTATTTGCAAGCCATATCGGAACCTCAAATTACCGCGTTTTTAAAGCTGTGAAAATAATTCTACCGATCTATCCAATTGGCCATTTCCAAAAATATATTATGGAATAAAGTTATATACCAAAGCAAATGGCAACTATAATGCAATAAAAAGATATATAAACGACTGTTATAACATGAAAACTATAAAAGTTATTTGCAACCATATCGGAGCCTTAAATTACCGCATTTTTGAACCTGTACCAATAAATATACCGATCTATCCAATTTTTGTAAAAATTCATTATGCCACAAATTATACACCAAAATAAAGTGCAACTGTAATGCTTTAAAATGATGCGATAAACTAATTGCCCTAGCATGAAAACTGTCAAAGTTATTTGCAACCATATCGGAACCTCAAATTACCGCGTTTTTAAACATAGAACAATAATTCTACCGATCCATCAAATTGACCATTTTTTAGACGAACACATTATGCCACAAATGATATACCAAATTAAAGTGCAATCATAATGCTCTAAACTGATGCATATAATGACTGTCATAGCATGAAAACTGTCAAAGTAATTCACAACCATATCGGAACCTCAAATTACCGCCTTTTTAAACCTGGGAAAATAATTCTATCGATCTATCCAATTGGCCATCTTCTAAAAATACATTATGCAATAAATTATATACCAAAACAAATGGCAACTAAAATGCAATAAAAAGATGTATAAACGACTGTTATAACATGAAAACTATAAAAGTTATTTGCAACCATATCGGGGCCTTAAATTACCGCATTTTTAAAACCTGTACCAATAAATATACCGATCTATCCAATTTTTGTAAAAATTCATTATGCCACAAATTATACACAAAAACAAAGTGCAACTGTAATGCTTTAAAATGATGCATAAATGACTGTCATAGCATGAAAACTGTCAAAGTTATTCACAACCATATCGGAACCTCAAATTAACCGCGTTTTTAAAACCTGGGAAAATAATTCTACCGATTTATCCAATTGGCCCGTTTTCTAAAACTACATTATGCAATAAATTATATACCAAACAAATGGCAATTTTAATGCTTTAAATGGTGCATAAACGACTGTCCTAGCACGAAAACTGCCAAAGTAATTGCAGCCATATCGGAAACCTCAGATTACCGCGTTTTTAAACATAGAACAATAATTCTACCGATCTATCAAATTCAACAATTAGTAAAAAACACACATTATGCTACAAATATTATACCATATTAAAGTGCAATCATAATGCTTTTAAAATGAAGCATAAATGACTGTCATAGCATGAAAACTGTCAATGTTATTTGCAACCATATCGGAACCTCAAACTACCGCCTTTTTAAAGCTGTGAAAATAATTCTACCGATCTATCCAATTGGCAATTTTCCTAAAAATATATTATGGAATAAATTATATACCAAAGCAAATGGCAACTATAATGCAATAAAAAGATATAAAACGACTGTTATAACATGAAAACTATAAAAGTTATTTGCAACCAATAATTCTACCGATCCATCAAATTGACCATTTTTTAGACGAAACATTATGCCACAAATGATATACCAATAAAGTGCAATCATAGTGCTCTAAATGATGATAAATGACTGTCTAGCATGAAAACTGTCAAAGTAATTCACAACCATATCGGAACCTCAAATTACCGCCTTTTTAAACCTGGGAAAATAATTCTCGATCTATCCAATTGGCCATTTCTAAAAATACATTATGCAATAAATTATATACCAAAACAAATGGCAACATAAAATGCAATAAAAGATGTATAAACGACTGTTCAACATGAAAACTATAAAAGTTATTGCAACATATCGGCCTTAAATTACCCATTTTTAAACCTGTACCAATAAATATACCGATATCCAATTTTGTAAAAATTCATTATGCCACAAAAATATACCAAAAAAGTGCAATTTAATGCTTTAAATGATGCATAAATGACTGTCTAGCATGAAAACTCAAAAGTTATTCAACCATATCGGAACCTCAGATTACCGCGTTTATTAAACATAGAACAATAATTCTACCGATCTATCAAATTCAATAATGTAAAAACACACATTATGCTACAAATTATATACCATATAAAGTGCAATCATAATGCTTTAAAATGAAGCATAAATGACTGTCATAGCATGAAAACTGTCAATGTTATTTGCAACCATATCGGAACCTCAAATTACCGCCTTTTTAAAGCTGTGAAAATAATTCTACCGATCTATCCAATTGGCCATTTTCTAAAAATATATTATGCAATAAATTATATACCAAAATAAATGGCAACTATAATGCAATAAAAAGATATAAACGACTGTTATAACATGAAAACTATAAAAGTTATTTGCAACCATATCGGAGCCTTGAATTACCGCATTTTTAAACCTGTACCAATAAATATACCGATCTATCCAACTTTTGTAAAAATTCATTATGCCACAAATTATACACCAAAATAAAGTGCAACTGTAATGCTTTAAAATGATGCATAAACTATTGCCCTAGCATGAAAACTGTCAAAGTTATTTGCAACCATATCGGAACCTCAAATTACCGCATTTTTAAACATAGAACAATAATTCTACCGATCCTTCAAATTGACCATTTTTTAGACGAACACATTGTTCCACAAATGATATACCAAATTAAAGTGCAATCATAATGCTTTAAAATGATGCATAAATGACTGTCATAGCATGAAAACTGTCAAAGTAATTCACAACCATATCGGAACCTCAAATTACCGCCTTTTTAAACCTGGGAAAATAATTCTACCGATCTATCCAATTGGCCATTTTCTAAAAATACACTATGCAATAAATTATATACCAAAACAAATGGCAATTTTAATGCTTTAAAATGGTGTGTAAACGACTGTCCTAGCACGAAAACTGCCAAAGTTAATTGCAACCATATCGGAACCTCAGATTACTGCGTTTATTAAACATAGAACAATAATTCTACCGATCTATCAAATTGACCAATTTGTAAAAATACACATTATGCTACAAATGATATACCATATTAAAGTGCAATCATAATGCTTTAAAATGATGCATAAATGACTGTCATAGCGTGAAAACTGTCAATGTTATTTGCAGCCATATCGGAACCTCAAACTACCGCGTTTTCAAAGCTGTAAAATAATTCTACCGATCTATCCAATTGGCCATTTTCTAAACATATATTATGCAAAATTATATACCAAAACAAATGGCAACTATAATGCAATAAAAAGATATAAACGACTGTTATAACATGAAAACTATAAAAGTTATTTGCAACCATATCGGAGCCTTGAATTACCGCTTTTAAACCTGTACCAATAAATATACCGATCTATCCAACTTTTGTAAAAATTCATTATGCCACAAATTATACACCAAAATAAAGTGCAACTGTAATGCTTTAAAATGATGCATAAACTATTGCCCTAGCATGAAAACTGTCAAAGTTTTTGCAACCATATCGGAACCTCAAATTACCGCGTTTTTAAACATAGAACAATAATTCTACAGATCCTTCAAATTGACCATTTTTTAGACGAACACATTGTGCCACAAGTGATATACCAAATTAAAGTGCAATCATAATGCTTTAAATGATGCATAAATGACTGTCATAGCATGAAAACTGTCAAAGTTATTCACAACCATATCGGAACCTCAAATTACCGCCTTTTTAAACCTGGGAAAATAATTCTACCGATCTATCCAATTGGCCATTTACTAAAAATACATTGTGCAATAAATTATATACCAAAACAAATGGCAATTTTAATGCTTTAAAATGGTGCATAAACGACTGTCCTAGCACGAAAACTGCCAAAGTTAATTGCAACCATATCGGAACCTCAGATTACTGCGTTTATTAAACATAGAACAATAATTCTACCGATCTATCAAATTGACCAATTTGTAAAAATACACATTATGCTACAAATGATGTACCATATTAAAGTGCAATCATAATGCTTTAAAATGATGCATAAATGACTGTCATAGCGTGAAACTGTCAATGTTATTTGCAGCCATATCGGAACCTCAAACTACCGCGTTTTTAAAGCTGTGAAAATAATTCTACCGATCTATCCAATTGGCCATTTTCCAAAAATATTATTATGGAATATTATATACCAAAGCAAATGGCAACTATAATGCAATAAAAACATATATAAACGACTGTTATAACATGAAAACTATAAAAGTTATTTGCAACCATATCGGAGCCTTAAATTACCGCGTTTTTGAACCTGTACCAATGAATATACCGATCTATCCAATTTTTGTAAATTTCATTATGCCACAAATTATACACCAAAATAAAGTGCAACTGTAATGCTTTAAAATGATGCGTAAACTAATGCCCTAGCATGAAAACTGTCAAAGTTATTTGCAACCATATCGAAACCTCAAATTACCGCCTTTTTAAACATAGAACAATAATTCTACCGATCCATCAAATTGACCATTTTTTAGACGAAGACATTATGCCACAAATGATATACCAAATTAAAGTGCAATCATAATGCTTAAACTGATGCATAAATGACTGTCATAGCATGAAAACTGTCAAAGTAATTCACAACCATATCGGAACCTCAAATTACCGCCTTTTTAAACCTGGGAAAATAATTCTATCGATCTATCCAATTGGCCATCTTCTAAAAATACATTATGCAATAAATTATATACCAAAACAAATGGCAACTATAATGCAATAAAAAGATATATAAACGACTGTTATAACATGAAAACTATAAAAGTTATTTGCAACCATATCGGGGCCTTAAATTACCGCATTTTTAAACCTGTACCAATAATATACCGATCTATCCAATTTCTGTAAAAATTCATTATGCCACAAGTTATACACCAAAATAAAGTGCAACTGTAATGCTTTAAAATGATGCGTAAACTAATGCCCTAGCATGAAAACTGTCAAAGTTATTTGCAACCATATCGGAACCTCAAATTACCGCGTTTTTAAACATAGAACAATAATTCTACCGATCCATCAAATTGACCATTTTTTAGACGAACACATTATGCCACAAATGATATACCAAATTAAAGTGCAATCATAATGCTCTAAACTGATGCATAAATGACTGTCATAGCATGAAAACTGTCAAAGTTATTCACAACAATATCGGAACCTCAAATTACCGCCTTTTTAAACCTGGGAAAATAATTCTACCGATCTATCCAATTGGCCATTTTCTTAAAATACATTATGCAATAAATTATATACCAAAACAAATGGCAATTTTAATGCTTTAAAATGGTGCATAAACTACTGTCCTAGCACGAAAACTGCCAAAGTTAATTGCAACCATATCGGAACCTCAGATTACTGCTTTTATTAAACATAGAACAATAATTCTACCGATCTATCAAATCGACCAATTTGTAAAAACACATTATGCTACAAATTATATACCATATTAAAGTGCAATCATAATGCTTTAAAATGATGCATAAATGACTGTCATAGCATGAAAACTGTCAAAGTTATTCACAACCATATCGGAACCTCAAATTACCGCCTTTTTAAACCTGGGAAAATAATTCTACCGATCTATCCAATTGGCCATTTACTAAAATACATTGTGCAATAAATTAT
Organism: Lucilia sericata; assembly: GCF_015586225.1. Taxonomy (NCBI): domain Eukaryota; kingdom Metazoa; phylum Arthropoda; class Insecta; order Diptera; family Calliphoridae; genus Lucilia; species Lucilia sericata. Next base: position 6,275 of record NW_023997049.1, on the reverse strand, counting down.
ATACCAAAACAAATGGCAATTTTAATGCTTTAAAATGGTGCATAAACGACTGTCCTAGCACGAAAACTGCCAAAGTTAATTGCAACCATATCGGAACCTCAGATTACTGCGTTTATTAAACATAGAACAATAATTCTACCGATCTATCAAATTGACCAATTTGTAAAAATACACATTATGCTACAAATGATGTACCATATTAAAGTGCAATCATAATGCTTTAAAATGATGCATAAATGACTGTCATAGCGTGAAAACTGTCAATGTTATTTGCAGCCATATCGGAACCTCAAACTACCGCGTTTTTAAAGCTGTGAAAATAATTCTACCGATCTATCCAATTGGCCATTTTCCAAAATATATTATGGAATAAATTATATACCAAAGCAAATGGCAACTATAATGCAATAAAAACATATATAAACGACTGTTATAACATGAAAACTATAAAAGTTATTTGCAACCATATCGGAGCCTTAAATTACCGCGTTTTTGAACCTGTACCAATAATATACCGATCTATCCAATTTTTAAAATTCATTATGCCACAAATTATACACCAAAATAAAGTGCAACTGTAATGCTTTAAAATGATGCGTAAACTAATGCCCTAGCATGAAAACTGTCAAAGTTATTTGCAACCATATCGGAACCTCAAATTACCGCGTTTTTAAACATAGAACAATAATTCTACCGATCCATCAAATTGACCATTTTTTAGACGAACACATTATGCCACAAATGATATACCAAATTAAAGTGCAATCATAATGCTCTAAACTGATGCATAAATGACTGTCATAGCATGAAAACTGTCAAAGTTATTCACAACAATATCGGAACCTCAAATTACCGCCTTTTTAAACCTGGGAAAATAATTCTACCGATCTATCCAATTGGCCATTTCTTAAAATACATTATGCAATAAATTATATACCAAAACAAATGGCAATTTTAATGCTTTAAAATGGTGCATAAACTACTGTCCTAGCACGAAAACTGCCAAAGTTAATTGCAACCATATCGGAACCTCAGATTACTGCTTTATTAAACATAGAACAATAATTCTACCGATCTATCAAATTGACCAATTTGTAAAAACACACATTATGCTACAAATTATATACCATATTAAAGTGCAATCATAATGCTTTAAAATGATGCATAAATGACTGTCATAGCATGAAAACTGTCAATGTTATTCACAACCATATCGGAACCTCAAATTACCCGCCTTTTTAAACCTGGGAAAATAATTCTACCGATATATCCAATTGGCCATTTTCAAAATACATTATGCAATAAATTATATACCAAAACAAATGGCAATTTTAATGCTTTAAAATGGTGCATAAACGACTGTCCTAGCACGAAAACTGCCAAAGTTAATTGCAACCATATCGGAACCTAGATTACCGCGTTTTATTAAACATAGAACAATAATTCTACCGATCTATCAAATTCACCAATTTAAAAACACACATTATGCTACAAATTATATACATAGTGCAATCATAATGCTTTAAAATGATGCATAAATGACTGTCATAGCATGAAAACTGTCAATGTTATTTGCAACCATATCGGAACCTCAAATTACCGCTTTTTAAAGCTGTGAAAATAATTCTACCGATCTATCCAATTGGCAATTTTCTAAAAATATTATGCAATAAATTATATACCAAAACAAATGGCAACTATAATGCAATAAAAAGTATATAAACGACTGTTATAACATGAAAACTATAAAAGTTATTTGCAACCATATAGGAGCCTTGAATTACCGCATTTTTAAACCTGTACCAATAAATATACCGATCTATCCAACTTTTGTAAAAATTCATTATGCCACAAATTATACACCAAAATAAAGTGCAACTGTAATGCTTTAAAATGATGCATAAACTATTGCCCTAGCATGAGAACTGTCAAAGTTATTTGCAACCATATCGGAACCTCAAATTACCGCGTTTTTAAACATAGAACAATAATTCTACCGATCCATCAAATTGACCACTTTTTAGACGAACACATTATGCCACAAATGATATACCAAATTAAAGTGCAATCATAATGCTCTAAACTGATGCATAAATGACTGTCATAGCATGAAAACTGTCAAAGTTATTCACAACCATATCGGAACCTCAAATTACCGCCTTTTTAAACCTGGGAAAATAATTCTACCGATCTATCCAATTGGCCATTTTCTTAAAATACATTATGCAATAAATTATATACCAAAACAAATGGCAATTTTAATGCTTTAAAATGGTGCATAAACGACTGTCCTAGCACGAAAACTGCCAAAGTTAATTGCAACCATATCGGAACCTCAGATTACTGCTTTTATTAAACATAGAACAATAATTCTACCGATCTATCAAATTGACCAATTTGTAAAAACACATTATGCTACAAATTATATACAATTAAAGTGCAATCATAATGCTTTAAAATGATGCATAAATGACTGTCATAGCATGAAAACTGTCAATGTTATTTGCAACCATATCGGAACCTCAAATTACCGCCTTTTTAAAACTGTGAAAATAATTCTACCGATCTATCCAATTGGCAATTTTCTAAAAATATATTATGCAATAAATTGTATACCAAAACAAATGGCAACTATAATGCAATAAAAAGATATATAAACGACTGTTATAACATGAAAACTATAAAAGTTATTTGCAACCATATCGGAGCCTTGAATTACCGCATTTTTAAACCTGTACCTATAAATATACCGATCTATCCAACTTTTGTAAAAATTCATTATGCCACAAATTATACACCAAAATAAAGTGCAACTGTAATGCTTTAAAATTATGCATAAATGACTGTCATAGCATGAAAACTGTCAAAGTTATTCACAACCGTGGCCGTTTTCTAAAAATACATTGTGCAATAAATTATATACCAAAACAAATGGCAATTTTAATGCTTTAAAATGGTGCATAAACGACTGTCCTAGCACGAAAACTGCCAAAGTTAATTGCAGCCATATCGGAACCTCAGATTACCGCGTTTATTAAACATAGAACAATAATTCTACCGATCTATCAAATTGACCAATTTGTAAAACACACATTATGCTACAAATTATATACCATATTAAAGTGCAATCATAATGCTTTAAAATGATGCATAAATGACTGTCATAGCATGAAAACTCTCAATGTTATTTGCAACCATATCGGAACCTCAAATTACCGCCTTTTTAAAGCTGTGAAAATAATTCTACCGATCTATCCAATTGGCAATTTTCTAAAAATATATTATGCAATAAATTATATACCAAAACAAATGGCAACTATAATGCAATAAAAAGATATATAAACGACTGTTATAACATGAAAACTATAAAAGTTATTTGCAACCATATCGGAGCCTTGAATTACCGCATTTTTAAACCTGTACCAATAAATATACCGATCTATCCAACTTTTGTAAAAATTCATTATGCCACAAATTATACACCAAAATAAAGTGCAACTGTAATGCTTTAAAATGATGCATAAACTATTGCCCTAGCATGAGAACTGTCAAAGTTATTTGCAACCATATCGGAACCTCAAATTACCGCGTTTTTAAACATAGAACAATAATTCTACCGATCCATCAAATTGACCACTTTTTAGACGAACACATTATGCCACAAATGATATACCAAATTAAAGTGCAATCATAATGCTCTAAACTGATGCATAAATGACTGTCATAGCATGAAAACTGTCAAAGTTATTCACAACCATATCGGAACCTCAAATTACCGCCTTTTTAAACCTGGGAAAATAATTCTACCGATCTATCCAATTGGCCATTTTCTTAAAATACATTATGCAATAAATTATATACCAAAACAAATGGCAATTTTAATGCTTTAAAATGGTGCATAAACGACTGTCCTAACACGAAAACTGCCAAAGTTAATTGCAACCATATCGGAACCTCAGATTACTGCTTTTATTAAACATAGAACAATAATTCTACCGATCTATCAAATTGACCAATTTGTAAAAACACACATTATGCTACAAATTATATACCATATTAAAGTGCAATCATAATGCTTTAAAATGGTGCATAAATGACTGTCATAGCATGAAAACTGTCAATGTTATTTGCAACCATATCGGAACCTCAAATTACCGCCTTTTTAAAGCTGTGAAAATAATTCTACCGATCTATCCAATTGGCAATTTTCTAAAAATATATTATGCAATAAATTATATACCAAAACAAATGGCAACTATAATGCAATAAAAAGATATATAAACGACTGTTATAACATGAAAACTATAAAAGTTATTTGCAACAATATCGGAGCCTTGAATTACCGCATTTTTAAACCTGTACCTATAAATATACCGATCTATCCAACTTTTGTAAAAATTCATTATGCCACAAATTATACACCAAAATAAAGTGCAACTTTAATGCTTTAAAATGATGCATAAACTATTGCCCTAGCATGAAAACTGTCAAAGTTATTTGCAACCATATCGGAACCTCAAATTACCGCGTTTTTAAACATAGAACAATAATTCTACCGATCCTTCAAATTGACCATTTTTTAGACGAACACATTGTGCCACAAATGATATACCAAATTAAAGTGCAATCATAATGCTTTAAAATGATGCATAAATGACTGTCATAGCATGAAAACTGTCAAAGTTATTCACAACCATATCGGAACCTCAAATTACCGCCTTTTTAAACCTGGGAAAATAATTCTACCGATCTATCCAATTGGCCATTTTCTTAAAATACATTATGCAATAAATTATATACCAAAACAAATGGCAATTTTAATGCTTTAAAATGGTGCATAAACGACTGTCCTAGCACGAAAACTGCCAAAGCTAATTGAACCATATCGGAACCTCATATTACTGCGTTTATTAAACATAGAACAAATAATTCTACCGATCTATTAAATTGACCAATTTGTAAAAGTACACATTATGCCACAAATGATATACCAAATTAAAGTGCAATCATAATGCTTTAAAATGATGCATAAATGACTGTCATAGCATGAAAACTGTCAAAGTTATTCACAACCATATCGGAACCTCAAATTACCGCCTTTTTAAACCTGGGAAAATAATTCTACCGATCTATCCAATTCGCCATTTTCTTAAAATACTTTATGCAATAAATTATATACCAAAACAAATGACAATTTTAATGCTTTAAAATGGTGCATAAACGACTGTCCTAGCACGAAAACTGCCAAAGCTAATTGAACCATATCGGAACCTCAGATTACCGCGTTTTTAAACATAGAACAATAATTCTACCGATTCATCAAATTGACCATTTTTTAGACGAACACATTATGCCACAAATGATATACCAAATTAAAGTGCAATCATAATGCTCTAAACTGATGCATAAATGCATGAAAACTGTCAAAGTAATTCACAACCATATCGGAACCTCAAATTACCGCCTTTTTAAACCTGGGAAAATAATTCTATCGATGTATCCAATTGGCCATCTTCTAAAAATACATTATGCAATAAATTATATACCAAAACAAATGGCAACTAAAATGCAATAAAAAGATGTATAAACGACTGTTATAACATGAAAACTATAAAAGTTATTTGCAACCATATCGGGGCCTTAAATTACCGCATTTTTAAACCTGTACCAATAAATATACCGATCTATCCAATTTTTGTAAAAATTCATTATGCCACAAATTATACACAAAAACAAAGTGCAACTGTAATGCTTTAAAATGATGCATAAATGACTGTCATAGCATGAAAACTGTCAAAGTTATTCACAACCATATCGGAACCTCAAATTACCGCCTTTTTAAACCTGGGAAAATAATTCTACCGATCTATCCAATTGGCCATTTTCTTAAAACATTATGCAATAAATTATATACCAAACAAATGGCAATTTTAATGCTTTAAAATGGTGCATAAACGACTGTCCTAGCACGAAAACTGCCAAAGTTAATTGCAACCATATCGGAACCTCAGATTACTGCTTTTTAAACATAGAAAATAATTCTACCGATCTATCCAATTGACCATTTTCTAAAAATATATTATGCAATAATTATATACCAAAACAAATGGCAACTAAATGCAATAAAAGATATAAAACGACTGTTATAACATGAAAACTATAAAAGTTATTTGCAACCATATCGGAGCCTTGAATTACCGCATTTTTAAACCTGTACCAATAAATATACCGATCTATCCAACTTTTGTAAAAATTCATTATGCCGCAAATTATAC
>NW_023997048.1:0-24432 GCF_015586225.1 Lucilia sericata | reverse complement strand
TTAAAACTGGTCTAGGGATTGGATAAGAGTTATTGAAGGCGAAAATAGTTTTAAGTAGGAAGGTCGTAAGACTTATCGGTCGATAGGACTTAGGTGTCGCATAGCTAACTTTCCCTGATTTTCCAGTCCCGCCTGTGTGCACAAAAGTTTAATAAACTTTTGCACTTTTATTATTGTTTGCCACTCTTTCTAGAATTTGATTTTCTAGAACAGATTCTAAATTTGTTCCTGATATATATTTAATTCTTAAAAACATAAAAATACATCATTTAAGCTCATTTTTTTATTTATTTTTTTTTTTTTTGTAATAAAATTCAAAGCCTGAAGGCTTCAGCGAAATAAATTAATATGTTTCATCTCTTAGAACATACACACTTATATTCCATACATTCACCAATCCATGTATGAAAGTCTTCATAAATTATGATTGCAATTCTAAAGCATACTATTTTATATTTAACATTAGTCTTTAACAATAATAAGATACAATTAAACATATTTTTAAATTGCAATACTTTTTAGCAGCGAAAGTGAAAATGTTTTTAATTTATTTACTTAGAGAGCACAAATAACCCCAAGTTAACTAAATACGGTTACATTAAATAGAATAGAAAGAAAAACATTTGTTTCAATTAGGAATACATTTAGTATGCAGGCCAACATCAGGCAAACAACAGAAAATAATAACAAGTAAGAAAGTATAGTCGGGCGTGGCCGACCATATGATACCCTACACCAGTTATGAATATTAAATGTGATTTTTTTTTCATAATATCGCATTTATCTTCAATATTCCCTTGTTCCGATACATTTAAGCAATTTATGGATGAAAAACTAATTTTCTGAAAGAGGCTTTATATGGGGCTAGGGGCAAATATAGACCAAGCCCGATAAAATTTTGTGAATATATTTATATTTACATAATATTTTATTGTGCTGAATTTCATCGCGATATTTGTGTTTATAAGTTAATTTGGGACATTTAAGTAATTTTCTGAAGGGGACTTTGTATGCGAGCTAGGGTCAAATGGGGCCCGATCTTTATGAAATTTGGCAGGGTTATCAAGACTTCTATAAAACTTAGTTGTGCCGTATTTTATCGATATATCTGTATATTTAACATAATTATGAGCTCAGAAGCCCTTTTCGGGGGGGTTCTGTTCTATGGGGGCTAGGTGAAATAATGGACCGATTTTAACCATTTTCAATAGGCTTCGTCCTTGGGTCAAATAAAACGTGCGTGCCAAATTTCATCCAATTATCTTGAAAAATGCGACCTGTAGCTTGCGCACAAGGTTTACATGGACAGCCAGCCAGCCAGACGGACGGACGGACGGACGGACGGACATAGCTTAATCGACTCAGAAAACGATTCTAAGCCGATTGGTATACTTTAAGGTGGGTCTAGGACGAATATTTTTATATGTTACAAACATCAGCACAAATCCAATATACCCTCCCCACTAAAGTGGTGTAGGGTATAAAAAGTAAAACTTAAACATCAATAAGAACAACATGTACATTTTATGTTATTATAGTTACAACTCTTTTTCTATTCTATTATTCTTAAGGATAAATTATATTAAACGGATGTTACCACATTCTCATGCTCACATACAAACACACTTACAACCTTCCTGCACAGAGAAATTAAGCTCAAGGTCTTTTTTTAGCATTAAATAGTTTTTGTATTTCTTTTAAAACCAAATCTTGTTATCTGTTCTTCCTTTTACTATATATTTCTATTCCAACATCATGTTTTTTTTTTTTCATTAAAATTTTGGGTTTCTTTGGATATGAAATTTACTTACAAATAAAACTAACAAACATGAAAAACTAAACATAATTTTGAAAAAGTTTTTAGCTTAAACCAAAGAAAAATGTTGGAAGTTGTATGCTTAAGTAGTAACAGCAGTAGTACATAGTTGTAGCAACAGCCGTTATTGAGAACTACTACCCAAAAATGGTAAAAAATTACTTGTAGCATTTTGAAAAACTATGAACAACATTGAAGATGCCAAATGGTTAAATTTATGGGTGGTATCATTTGTAAAAACCGCACACAAAATGTTCTCATACTTCCGGCCACAATAATTTGTGGCATTGATTCGGTTCAAAGAAACAAAAAAAAAAAACAACAACAACTTAACTAAACTTAAAATAAAAATTTATATTCTACAAATGATACACTATCAAAATATAATATATACAAAATATCTGTAGTAACAAATACAATAACAACAAGTTAACAAAGAAAATCTATACTAAATAATCCATAGAAGAAATTTAGTTATGACCTCTGTTCTCCTTCCCTTAACGATTTAGTGATGAAAAATTTGGTTTTAGTTATGGAGCAAAAACTAAAGTATTGGTAGAAGTAGTTGTCGAATTTTTGCCCATGGTCAATGTCCGTTTTGAATAGTTGATGTATTTTAGTTTAGTTTAGTTACTGTTTTGTTAACACAAAATGTATGTAACGAACCATAGCAAAATAAACAAATATAAACTTAAGGGAGTATTATTTTTATAAACACCATCAAAAAAGGTGGGAGGTTTATTTGTTTTGTCATTCCGTAGATCCACAAAGTATATATATTCTGGATCCTCATTAAATTCTGCGACAATCTGGGCATGTCCGTCCGTCTGTCTGTTGTAGACACGATAGGGACTGAACGAGAGAAACTAGAGAGCTGAAATTTATTCATTGAAAGGTACTGTGTATTAAAAATGGGCAATATCGGTCCATGTGTTCGTATAGCTTTCATACAAGGGCAAGGAACAAGTCATAAATATGCTAATTAGGCAGCAATAGAATTTAAATTCCGCACAAGTTTAATACATTAAACTGTATTAAAAAAGCATTGAATAAAGTATGGCGGATATAGGTCCAGAACTGACCTTACCCAACATAGAAAATCCCTTTCCGAAAATTACTTTAAATAACAGTATAACAGTATATCAATGAAATTGGACATAAACAAGTTCTATAGGAACCAAAATCTCACTAACAATTTTATAAGAATCGGTCAATAACTGAGCCTTTCCCCCATATAAAGTCCCCGTCAGAAAATTACTTTAACGCTCATTACTCATTGAGAGAGTTATGATAATCAGTCCATAAATGACCCTTCTTCCCATATAAAGTACCCTCCAGAAAATCATTTTAACTCCATTACTAGGTCAAAATAAGATTATAGATATTAAATTAGACATAAATAAATTTTGTAAAACCCAAAATATCTCTACTAAATTTTATGAGAATTGACCATATCCCACATATAAGGCCTCATACAGAAAATTACTTTAACACACATTATCTTAAAACTAACATTATAAAATTCGACATAAATAAGTTTTGTAATAACCGAAATATCTTTACCAAATATTTTGAGGATCGAATCAGAATTAACCCTACCCCCTTTGTAAGGTCCCCTTTCGAAAATGACTTTAAAACTCATAAACGACTTAAAAATACAAGTATAGCGACGAAATTCAACACAAGCTAGTTTTATAGTAACCAAAATCTTCTTATCATGATCAGTTCATAATTGACCCTCATATAGGTAAGTTGCACGTATCCCCTCTTGCAGCAAATCCTTCAATAATGATAGAATTAAAAAATAATTCGACAAAAATTACTTTTTGAAAGATCCTATATCAAACTCTGTAGAGCCCCATCCGAAATTTACTCCCCTTAAACTCTTAAGATATCATTATTTACATTCAATATAGGGTTACCTTCCGAAATTAACTTTTATGTACAGCATATGCTTTGATGGTAGGTATATAAGATTCGGTATATTCGGCTATACCGAATCTTATACACAAACACTCTTATTTGATGTTACTAATTAAATACTAATCCAAACAACGTTGAAAATTTTTATTTCAAACTAAAAATGCCAGAATCGAGGAACTTTACTCCCCATCTACAAAGTATAACCAGACGAACCAAAGTCCCAAATCCTTACTTCAGCATAATGCCCTTAGCCGAAACTAGTAGTTAACTGACCGAGAGCCGACTCATGTATTTGGCGATGGATGTGGAAATACACAATCGTAGCGCTGTGGTATAGTAGATTTCAAAGAATGCCGACATTTGAGAAATTTGGACTGACTTAGTATGAATGAATGCAAAAACTTGAACACAATGTATCACCGAATACATCGAAAATAATGAAAATCTCTGAACACTGTTATGACTGACCTGCACTTCACAAAATTTAAAGAATACACCCTAATGCATACATAAACAGATAGATCAAATTATTTGATGGCACCAACAACATATAAAAACTCTGCGATTTAATACTAAGACTTTGTCACATATTTTTATAAATATTGGGGTTGTTTCCAAAAGAGGGGTTTTTGGGCTTCGATCAATTATGAACCAAACTCTTGAGAGAATAATTACAAAATATTTGTTACAATGATTATTGCATAATCGACATAATTATGACTGTTCTGTAGGTCACTTGAGTGGGTTCTTTTTGAAATCAGGGATCGATATTGTATATTTTTCTTTAGTTTTCCGATTTTGGTGTATTACAAATGTGAAAGTGTTTACAAGTAAGATTATATATTTTAGTTAAAATACATTATTATTTAAAAAAAAAAGTTTTTGCTAGTCACGTTATATTAAACCAATAGTGCATCCAGCTAAATGTATCAGTATTATATAGGGTGATAGATTATTCGACATTTTCCAAAAACCGGTTTTCGAATAGTTCGAATAGTTGACATTTAAAAAAAACCGGTTGATATTTTTCAAATTCAGAAAAAACCGGTTAACCGGATTTTCATTATAAATAAAAAAACATATTTTAATTTGAAAAACTTAATGTTTATGTTTAAATTTGATTAATAAAACATGGCCCGAAATTATTTTTAACAGTTTAAAAGATTATAACTTTAGATCTAGTCGTCTGATTTACATTATTTCTTTAATATAAAAAAATTAGGAAAAAAGTGGGACACTTCTGTTAAACATAAGGTAATCATAGCTTATTTTAAAAGCCCTGTTTAGGAAATTTGCATAGGCATTCTAACACTTCCATAAAATTTCAGCCGTAAATTAATTATTGTAATTGGAATATAATCTTAAGATTGATAAAATTTTATCAAATAGTTATCAATTTTACAAATAAATTTTTTTTAATTAATTAGGAAAATCAAAAAAGTTTAACTAAAGGAGCTTTAGAAAAATATACGCTAGCTCCTCGACTCGAATATTTTTAAAATTTAGGCGGGCTGTATTATTATTTACTTAAAAATTTCATTTAAATAATCTTTGAATACAAAGCAAATAAAAGTATTCGAAACCGGTTTTTAAAAAGTGAAAAAACCGGGTTATTCGATATTCGAAAAATCAACATTAAGAAAAAACCGACACTGGTAAAGCAGAAAAAACCGGTTTTAAAACCGGTTGAAAAATCGAGTCGATCACCCTAGTATTATACTATGACGCTAAATTTTTGAAATACAATACGAAAAACGTTTTTCCCAAATAACATGTATGGCTACAAAGTTTACTAACGCCCGGTTACAGGAGTTTGTATTTTCCCTACAACCATCGCTTTTTTTATTTTACAATATGTCGGTTGATGTAGTATAAAAACTACTGTTACTACTTTTAGGACAGTGCAAACCCCAACAGTTTACAAACAATCAATGTTTCTCTAGACAGACTTTTATTCTACACTCATATACATAAATATGTACGTATGTATGTACTTTATCTCTTTCTATCATATTTCTGTTGTTATTTTAGATTTTTTTTAGGTAAATGAAATCAGTTTACAAGTCACGTTGTCGCTGGACAATAAATATATCAGAGTCTATTTAATAAAATCATGATGATGCTCATTTTCGAGAGTTAAACCTTAAAAATAAATAAAAAAGATAACAAAAATAAAGAATCAAATTCAATACAACACATGCAAGCAACTACAAATATGTACGTATGTGCCATATACATAGTACATGTATAAAACACTTACACACATATGTAGGTAAACATTCATACATATGTACATACATTAAAGAGATCCAAAAATATAGATTTTGCTCTCATGGGTTTTATTAAGTTTATAGGAGTCAAAAAGTTACTTGAATGAAATTATAGTGGAAACGGATAATGGAAACTCGTACCGGAAATTGATTGAAAAGTGCAAAATTGGACATTCAATAAAAAACAAAATAGTGCCAATCTGAACAAATTCTATAGTTTTGGATACCTCTAATAAACATGCATACATATGTGGGTATTTTTATTTCAATCTGTATGTACTAGTATCAATGTATCCTTATATTTATGTCTTATACATATAAATAAATATATATATATTGCTCATTGCTGTTTGATAAGAATGATGAGGGTGATGATGATCAAACAAATACACCCAAATACACTAGGCACCATTTCATACAATGTAAAAGTATCAGTGACCAAAAATATTAACAACCATTTTGTTCATATCGTTTTTTCAGTTTATTGTAAATATCAGCGTATCATTCATTCATTTATTGATTTTTATTTATTTATCATTTTTTGTATAAATATTATGAGAATTGATTAGGAAAAGAACAATTTTGGGAATGATAAACATTTTTCTCTTTAATGTTTACTTAAAAGTACTCTTTTATTTGGCAAACATAAATTTAAGTAAATGTTTTCTTCTTGTGCCAGAACTGGTTGGTGAATGGATTGATCCCGTTTATCCGAGAAGAAGTCTAGTAGGTCTAACGGGGAGGAATAACGAGCTAAGTAAGTATAAGAAATCTAAATATACTGGCGGTCGTTAACTAGACTGTTGGACTCTAAATAATCTAAAACAAGATGGTACCCAGCTAAAACTTTGTAATAACTTTCGATTGTAAGCAATTACCTACTAACACACTTTTCAATTTTCTACATATTGTCCCGATTACATAGAAATAGTCTAATAACGACTTCTTAATAATGCGTTTTATAAATACTATCTAATTTACTATGTAGTCATCATTTCCGTTAAGCTATAGAAGCTGTATACGTTTTTTCATACAATTTGTATTGAAAACATTATCTAATTACTTAGAAGCGATTGTGGTAAATACTTGTGCCCAATGACATCTCACCGTGTTAAAATAATGACTTAAAATGTTATTGTGTAAGTAAATTTTAGCATTTTAACGTCTTACTTTCTAATGAAAGTGTTTGTTGGGTAGTTGTAATACTTTCATATCTTCACCGACAAAGTATAGAATGCTTCATCATAGGTGCTGCAATGCTATCTGCATGAGTTCGAAATAATTTTTTTGGCCAAAGCCAAGAAAGTCCTACTTCCTTTTAAAGCTCAATAATTTGGCGTAGCAAATTAGTTTTGAAATTTTTTTCATGCTGAATGCTTCTTTGGATCTGAGTGCACTTTTTATACCCACCATTAAAAAAGATGGGGGGTATAAAAAGTGATTTTGTCATTCCGTAAAAGTATATATATTCTGGGTCCTTATTAAATTCTAAGACGATCTAGCCATGTCCCTAACCCCCATATAAGGCCCCCTTCTGAAAATGACGTTAACGCTCATTACTGGTTAAAAAATATGAATATAGCAATAAAATTTGACACAAGTATGTAAGTTCCTCGCGAGCCAAAATCTACCTACCTAATTGTATGTGGATCGATCCATAATTGACCCTACCCCCCATATAAGGTCCCCTTCAGAAAATTACTTAAACGATCATTACAGGCTTAAAAATACGAGGTATGAAATTCGCTACCGGTTTAAAAATTGAACAAAAATATTTAATTAATGTTTTGTTAGTTCAAGAGAGCTCGGTCCATAATTGACTTAAGCCATATTCCAAATATCACCCTGATATTTATAGGTGAGCATTCCTTTTACGGCATACGGTTTGATGGTGGGTATTAGGGATGCCAAACGGGACTGGCTTTTACAAATCCCGGGATTCGGGATTTTTCGGGATCCCGGGATCTTTCGGGATTTTACGGGATTTCGGGATTACATGAATTTAATTATTTTATATATGAAAATCTTTAAATCATCATATTTGTAAAGAAAATTGTTTAATTTTTTTTGTCCAATTTTTAAATAAAAACTTTCAGAATTGCATAATTTCTGAAACTTTTTAAATACATACTTACTTCCTAAATAAAAATAAATATCAAGTTCCGAAATTAGACAGAAGCACTTTATAAACCCTCATACTGTTCCATGTGAACTAATAATTATAACAGATACCAATTCAATTATTCGAACATCTATTTAGAACCTATTCTTTGAAAAATATTTGGAATTTTACACAAAATACATATTAATTTTGGAACATGTTATTATATTCGTAGTATTAATTTAAAATTTTATGTGCATTCAGAACAAGGTAATTTACCTTTACCGGTATCACTCAGATTTGTGGAAAGTTAGAAATGTAAAATCCTCTAGTATTGAAAAATAAAGTTTGTATTCGACTGTGCCGAAATTAAATACCCACCATCAAAATATTGTAATGTATTGATATTAATATCAGCATCAATGTGATTTTCAGAGGAGGTCCAATTAGGTTTTCTTGTGTCAATTTTGGTCCAAATTTGCAGCCCAAATAGAATGAGTCTTTTAACTCGTGTTTTCAGCTTACAGACACAGAATGTGTATACTTTTTGGGTCGGTCTACGACCAACATTTCGATGTGTTAACAAGTAAGAAGTTATAGTTGGGCGAAGCCTACCATATAATACCCTACACCAGTTATAAAAATAAAATGTGATTTATTGTTCATAATAAAGCATCTAACTTGAATTGTACCTTGCCTCAGATATACTTTAGCTATTTTTTTGTTGAATAAAATTGTGTACATTTAAGTCATATTTCGAAGGGGGCTTTGTATAGGAGCTAGGGTCAAATGAGGCCGTATCATCGAAAAATACATCAGGGTCATGAAGGCTAGTATAGAACTTTGCTTTGCAGCCTTTTGTCGAGATACGAATATATTGAACATAATTATGAACTTAAAAGCCCTATTCGGGGGGTTCAGTTGTATGGGGGCTAGGTCAAATATTGGACCGATGTTACCCATTTTCAAAAGGATCCGTCTCTAGTACAATAGAAGATCATGCAAAATTTCATTGAATCATCTTCAAAATTGCTGTAGTTTGATTACAAGGTTTACACGGACGGGATTGGCATCCCTAGTGGGTATATGAGATTCGGTACAGCCGAATATAACACTCTCACTTGTTTACCACTGATTTTGTCCAGATCTACTTGAAGATTTTTTTATCGGAATGAAAGTTTTCATTTCCCTCATGTACAACTTTGGAGCAACTAGCAATAACATTATTGGTAGTTTCGATTACAAGATGACATCTTAATATTTTGTGGTATTTGAAGGTTTAAAAATGAATAATAAAATCAGTACTAGCTGTCTTCTATTGCCTTCTAGCCTTTCTCTATGAGCATGTGGAATCGAAAAAACTAGTCCGCATTAAAAATATTTTTATACTCCATTGAATTTTAATGTATGATTATGATAAGTACTTTTGAATCGAGAAGTGGTTTAACAATATTTCCAGCACGTAGAGGTTTTACGCGATATCCATCGTATCATTTAATAAAATAAAAAATGTAGTTTTTGGATTTCAGAGATTTTTTATCAATCAATGTGTTTTATATACAAATTTACGTAGTTTTTAGATTTTTATTTTTCTCAAAAATTGAAAGTGTTTGAAGAGAATTAAAAATGTGATATAAATTGACCCAAATAACACTTAGACTTTACCACGACGTTTAATTTCAGACTTCCAAATCTCATCATCATAGTATAAATATATGTATGTGGAATCGGATTTCTTTAAAACATACATACACATATCAATGATAAGTTATTATACAAATGCACATACCCTACTGTAAATCATGTTAGTCAATAAGAGGAATTTAAAAACCTAATATATATCTATATTAAATTTAAATCAATTAAATTTATTAACTAACTAAATAAATTAAATTTATATAACTAGTTAAATTTAAATAATAAGTTTCAAGGATCTAAAACCTTGCAAGAGTATGGGTATATATGGTTCGACATAAACGAATATAACGTTCTTTCACATGCTCATTTATTTTGATTGGCTACTCAGACTTCGTTAGCTTCGATGTATAAAAAACGTTCTTTAAAAAAATATGTTTTTCTATATTTGCAATGTTGGTTTGTTTTTAACCAAAAGTTGAATGTACATCATCACCAGAATAATAATTTTGAGAAAGAAATATTTAATTGTATTGTTATTGATTTTATTATTGTTTGAATGTGTTTATGATTGCATAAAATATTATTCGTTTGTATGTACATTAGAGATGCCAAATAAAATAAGAATATTTTAATCATTAGTATCTAAAATTAACTAGTGTAAAATTTTAGCTCAATCATTTAGTTAAGAAAATATAATGGTAATGGCATATTTTCGATTTTCGCTACGGGTTCCCGTCATCCGATTGGGATAAAATTTTACACAAGTGTATTTTAGAGATTAATAAATAACATAAGACCCAATCAAACAAAATCGATATTGTTTGAGCACCTCTAATGTACATACATGGAACTATTACTGGCGACTTTAATTGGAAAATATTTCTAAAGAAATAAATGTGAACCGCAAAATATATAAATGATTTTTATAATATTAAATATAATTAAAATATAAAGTCACTTCCAGGAATGAATATAACAAAATAGGTGATTTTCCACGATTTAAACTTAAAAGGCAATATTAATTTGATAAAAATGTTTATTTAAATTCAGAGAAAGAATTTTCATATTAACTTTTTATTACTTATTTGTCAAAAAAAAAAAAAAAAAAACAATTACTAGCAATAATTACACCGTACAAATTTGTTCTACACAAATCTAGTATGAGAGCTATGACCAAATATGGACCGATCGTTAAACAATTTTATAGTGTAATTTATGTATATAAGAGCAATATTTTGGAAAAATGTATGGATAACAAGATTTGGTAATGGGTTATGTGAGTTTAAGTGATTTTCGGGAGGGAATCTTGTATGGGAGCTATGACCAAGGATGGACCGATGGTGAAAAAATTTTGAAATAACATTTATGTGTACAAAAATAGTATTTATGTACAAAAATAGTATTTATTTATATCACTATTTGGTAACGAGTTATGTGTTTTTCTGAAAGGGACCTTGTATAGCAGGTATGATCAATTATGGACCGATAGGAAAACAATTTCACAGTAATATTTCTCTGTATATGAGCAATACTTCTGCCAAACTTTATATGGATATCATAATTAAGAAATGAGTTATGTGCCTTTAAGTGATTTTCGGGAGGTGACCTTGTATGGGAGCTATGACCAGTTATGGACCGATCGGAAAAAATTTCACAGTAATATTTCTGTGCATATAAGCAATACTTGTACCAAATTTTATATGGATATCTTAATTTAGTAATGAGCTATGCGCGTTCAAGTGATTTTCGGGAGGGGACCTTGTATGGGAGCTATGGCCAATTATGGACCGATCCAGAAAATTTTTTCTCCGAATGAATTCTATTGAGATAAAATTTTAATTTGTAAAATTTTGTGAAGATATCAACATTCTGACGGAAGTTATTAACAAAAAACCCATTTTCCGGGAATATGTACTTTTGTATGGGAGGTATATGAAATTGTGGACCGATTCTGGCAATTTTCAGCAGGGATCAAGCTCTTGTGTAGAGACGAATGTATGGTAAATTATATTGCATAGTTTTTGAGAAAATTACATCAGAATGTGTAAAAAATTCTTATTTTTTCGAGGATGTTTTAAATTTTGATTCATAACTTTTCCCGGTGTAAAGCGATTTAGCCCATTTGCAATACCAAACAACTTAGGAAAATGTAGAATATTTTGGGTGAATTTGGTTAAACTCTATTGCTTCGTTTTATCGTGAGCGTGTTTTACACAGACAGACGGACATAGCTAAATCGACTCAGAATTTAATATGGACCCGGAATATATATACTTTGTTTGGTTTCAGATGAATATTTCTTGGTGTTACACACGGAATGACAAAGTTATATTTACCCTCTATCACCACTGATGGTGGTGGAGGGTATAAAAAAAGAACATAATAATTAGTTCTTGAGAATGACTTCAGAAAAAGTGAATTTGTAAACAAATATAAAGAACATCCCTCCTATGACAAGCCTGTGTTAAAATCATTACTTCCGGAGGTCTTTTTTCAGTTTGGAAGTTTTTTTTGCTGAGTTATTTTATAATAAAAAGTATAAAGTGTGAATTCTGGAATACAAGTGACCGCTTAGAAGTTTATAGCAGTATTGGGGAGTAATAATTACATTTTCAATTGTAATTGAAGCCTTACCAATTACAATTACTTGTAGTTGTTAATATTAATAGGCGACTTTTGAGAATGTCATGAAGTAGTGATTTGTCAGGTTCAGGTTAGCTTTAACGGTATAAACTATAATATAATTTTAAATAGTTCTGCTGTCAGCTAAAAAAATGTCCATCGATATTTGGTTACTACTGCAGGACACGATGAAAAAATTAAATACATACTACATATATTATAAAAAATCTAAAAATAAGTTCGTGTAGTATGAAAAAACAAAAATGTTATCGACCAGTGCCATAAATGAGTAAAAATATAAAAATTTGTATATCTTCCACTTATTAATTAATTAATATCTTAAGATCATTTTTTGCAATTTATTAAAAATGTTTTGCAATGTATTAAGAATTAAATATTAAACAAAAAATATTATAAACTAATTTTTATAATTTTTTGCTCATGGGATATATCGTGTCAAGTGGCCCAACTTTTAAAATCGATGTCTTCCGATTTGGATGAATTTTGCACCAAGATTAGTACTATGGGATAGCCAGACACAAATTTTCAGCTCTATCGGTCAAGAACTGCCAGAGTCAGAGGTGGTCAAAGTTGGACATTTTTATCATACAGGGTTTTATTCAAATAAGTGCAACTTTTCACCTATTGGTCCGAGCAAAAATTTTTCAAAGGTGTTCAGATAGATGTTTTTTCATTCATAAAAAAAAAAACATTTTTTTTCAATATGGGCCTTTTATATAATTATATAATATAATTTCCTTGAAGGGCTTTATAGTCCCATAATGGGATGCGAGTGGGGTATCCATCAAAATGTGAAAAGAATAATATGTTTTAACCCTATAACCCAGTCGCATTTCAAATCTTTTGACTATAAAATATGTCGACATAAAAGAAAATTGTTTTTGATCAAATACACCTTGTTAAAAGAGCACGAAACAATTAAATTGAATTTGGTATTTGTTTGTTATTTCTATAGAAATTCATATTGCTGAACAATATAACGCATATAATTGTAGATATATATTAGACTGATCCAGAAAACTATATATAAAAATTTTGAAAGTAAATATTTAAATAACTCAATATACATATTTGTTATTTTTGTATGCATCATCATAAATGAATCATTATAAAAATTCATAATGATTTATTATGTCCATTTATCATACCATTAAGCTAAAATTCTGTTTATCGGAATTAAGCCTAGGTGCTGGACTAGGACTTTAAACTATGAGAATTTTCTCGTCGTATAAGCTTATATTTCTAAAATATTTTGATTTCATACTATTGTGCACTATTTTGTTATCAAATACCCTTTACACACACAGTTCCTATAGAAATAATAACCATCAGCTTAAAGCTTTTCTGGTCCAAACAATTATATACCACTCTAGTTTAACTCCATGGACAAACAAACAATACTACACTTTTCCTACTACTGTATACTAATTTACGCCTTTTTAATTAAGTTTTTATTCTATTTTTTTATTTATTTTCTTCTATCACTAACAATTTACTTCTTGTTGTTTTCAGCCGCAGACTAAAATGGATAAAAAAAAAATCTGAAATAAATAAAAGAAAAATACTGGAATAAATGAAATGAATTGAACTGACTTTAGTATTTTATTTCATTTTATATGTATTTTTTTTTATTTCGTGCGATTTTTTTTTCTCTTATTTTACCACAAATTCGCGTATTATCTTGATTGGTAGAGTTGATTTAAGCTGTATTTATAGGGGAGTATGAGTGCCTGAGTTTGAGAATAAGTGTATGAGTGTATGTTTGTGTGTATGTAGGTTAAATGTACAATAACAAAACGGTGTTACTGTTCATGTATAGATACACATATGAGAGTGTGTGTTTGTGTTTTAGACAATCTCATTGAATCACAAGCTTTGCACACGATTGAATCTTTTCTAAATTCCATTTGTCAGTTTTTCTTACTTTATTCTAGGTTTCCGTTGATTTTTTTCTTCTTCTTATTATTTTTTTTTTTTTATTTTTACTCTTTTCCTTATTGTTATTTCTATTTTTCTATTCACTACCAAAAATATCAAGAATATATTGATTTTGTTACACCGTTTGTAGTCTAAAAGTATGTAAGTCCGTTGGTCTGTTATTGGCATGATAAGATTTGGAGAAAAAGTCCCAGGAGTTGGAAATTTTTCCCAAATTTTCTTTATCGGTCAGAAAAGTTTAGTATTGTTATAGTGTTACTATCGAAGTGATGATATTGTAATTCTCGGTGGTGGGTACAAAAGATTCGTTATAGCCGCCTAAAATACCATTAATTCTTCCTGTTATTGTTGCTGTTGTTAATATTATTGTTTCTGTTGTCGATAGCTTGATTGCTTGAGAAATAAAGCAAGTAAAGGTAAAGAGCTTAACAATTTTATACTATTTCGTTCTTTTTTATTCTTATTTAATTTAACAATTTTATTGTAAACTGAAAAACGCACACATACGTACACTAATATTCACATACATACACGTACTTTAATATTAAAAATATTAAGATCCCAGCAGTTCAACTAGAAGCTAAAGCCTGTGGAGTCTATAAACACATCTTAAATAAATAAATATGTAACATCACAAGTTGTAAAGCAGCCACCGTGAACTGCAGGGCTGTTAGCAGAAGCGAATAAGAAGCAAAATAAATTAAACGAGATTTCGGATTAAAATATTTGAATGTTATTTTTCAAATTGTTTTGATTTTTAATTTAGCTTTACGAGCTAAATAAATGAAGAATGTTAAAATTGTCAGAATAAGAAAATGATAAAGTCACATGCAGTAAATGTAATAATACTAGACAATTAAACAAATAGATGAATGAATGGATGTACGGATGGATGAATGAATGAACTAATGCTGATATATTGGGTCATGTAAACATTAATCTATTTGAAGGGAAAATGTATAAAAAAATTGTTTCAGAAATATTAACACATTTTAACCTTATTTAAAGGTATTTTTGCAGAAGGGGGTAACATTTTAAAGAATTCATCGAATTCATATAAAATGCAATATGATTGCTGCTGTGAAAATTTTTCTGAAATTCTTTATTTGACAACATTTTAAATAAATAATTATCAAACTACAACACACAGGCTTTTATAAAAGCCTAAAAATCGAATTTAATGCATTTTAGAAACTTTAAACCTCGATCACGTCAAAATTATAACGAATTTGGACATCTTTGCAAACTTTAAAAAACTTGTACGTGTGACAATGTGTGTGCCAAATTTTATCAAAATCAAAGAAGGTAATATTAATTGTTTCCAAATTACCCTATAGTATATACATACATATATAGGAAACATTTTCCTAAAAATAGCAAAATTTAAAATGGCTCTAAATAAATTTTTCAAAACCTTAAGGGAATTTCATCTCATTCAGGAAACATTTTATGTACAGTGTAATTTATAAAATTATATCGGTCATTACACTTAGAAATATACTTATGTATACCATAAAATAAGTACATTAACTATTTTAGTTTTTTAAATTATTTAAATATAAGACCAGTGCTTTTACACGATTAATATATTGACCCAATTGTACAATTAAAACATAAATACATCCATACGTACATATAAATAAAAAAACAATAAAAGTTCACCACAATTTCTATTAACATTGGAAACTCGTTTTACAATATTCTAGAATTTTATTTAAAAATATTTGATGTAAGATAACGTAAATTTTTTATTTACAAAAAATAAAATAAAACGCACTAAAAGTGCACTCATATGATATTGTTATACGTATGATTATTCTGAAAATATATTTATCACTCATACGTCTTAGTAACGACTAAAGTATGAAATTGTATGATGTATAAAATGTTGGAAATTTTCATTTATTTTTCACAATTGCAGTAAATAGACAAAACTAGTAAAATAATATATTCGGCCATGGTCGACCATATGATACCCTACACCAGTTATGTTCAATTGATTCATAAAAACCACAGATTTTGTTGAAAATGTTATACATACATATGGGGAATTTCGTGTCAAGTGACCCAACTTTAAAAATCGAAGTCTTCCGATGAAATTTGCACCAGGGTTAGTACTATGAGATAGTAGGCCCGACACAAGTTTTAAGCTCTGTCGGTCAAGAACTGCATGAGTCAGAGAGAGTCAATGTTGGACATTTTGGTCATACAGGGTTTTATTCAAATGAGTGTAACTGTTCATCAATTGGTCCAAGCAAAAATTGTCCAAAGGAGTTCAGATAACTATTTCTTCATTATTTCCAAAAAAAGGGCCCATTTTGAAAACAAAAATTAAAAAAATGTAAAAAAAAATTTAAATTAAAATTTTTTTTGGAAAGAATGAAGAAATAGTTATCTGAACTCCTTTGGACAATTTTTGTTAGGACAAATTGGTGAAAAGTTACATTCATTGAATAAAACCCTGTCTGACCAAAATGTCCAACTTTAACCCCCTATAAGTCCGGCAGTTCTTGACCGATAGAGCTAAAAATTTGTGTCTGACCTACTATCCAACAGTGTAAATTTCGTCAAATCGATTTTTTGTGTTGGGTCACTTGACATCAAATTCCTCATATGTATATGGAGACTATGATCAAATAAAAAAACGTCTATTTTGGAAAAATAGAGGAAAATGAAGTGCCAAACATTGAAAAATGTGTATTCTTTAGTTAAAAAATATTTTTTAGAGATATCCAACTCGCATCCCATTATGGGACTACAAAAGTTTTTAGGGCTCCCTTAAAGGAAGTTATGTAAGCTTTCCCATTTTGAAAAAAGTAAAAAAAAAAATATTTAAAAAAAGTTAAAATTTAAAAAAAATAAAATTTTTGTTGGGAAACAATAAAGAAATAGCTATCTGAACTCCTTTGGACAATTTTTGCTGGGACCAATAGCTGAAAAGTTACACTAATTTGAATAAAACCCTGTATGACCAAAATGTCCAACTTTGACCCCCTCTTCTTTAACTGTTTCTGATCTATTTGTCAGAAATATTTGAAAATTAGTTTCGTAGGACCGTATCCAATAGTACTAACCTTGGTGAAAATTTCATCAAAATCGATTTTTTGAGTTGGAACACTTGACATGAAATTGCCCATATATACATACATATATCGAAGAAAGTTTGAAAAAGGGAAATTCACCTAAATGCTAGGTTTTTCATAATAGAATATGGTGGCAAGTATTTATCCACATAAACCGTAAAATCAATCAGCGGTGTCCAGGTACAAATAAACACTTTTTAACGTCAAACTATTAAAATAAACTTTAGTTTTCCTCCTTTATTATATTTATTTTGACTTTTAGTTTTTCTCACCCATCTTTGGACCATTTTACTTCCCCTAATAAAATATAAATATAAAAAAATTTTAATTGAACACTAGAGAGTTCAAAAACTAATGTACGAAAATGTTCACATTCACTTAAAGTTACGTAAATATAGCAAAATGGTATTGTTGTGTGTACGTGTGTTGTTGTTGTTGTTTGTATATAGAAAAGGGTGTGTAAGTATAAGATTTTTCTCGTATACATACTTACATATATATGTATGTACACATATAGTATTAGTGTATGTATGCGTGTGAATATGTAGGCTTAAAGTGTTTTTACTTGGCTTAATGCGCATAATTAATTTTGTTAGTAAACTTTGGACTAATAGTTATATTTATATGTATGTATGTTTGTATGCTATTTGTATGTATGCTTGGTTTTTTCTCAATTTCTGTTGCTGTTGTTGTTATGGCTTTAAAAAGGTTGTATTGTTTAAGGTTTTTATGGCAGTAATTGAAGTTTATATGTTTATTTTTATTATATTTTTTTCTTGCTAGTGTTGATGTTGTTTTTATACCGGTACAGATTAAATTTATAAACTTTGGTTTGCAATAACAAAACAAAAATACTCCCACATACACAAGTACATTTGTATGTATATGAGACCTGATTGTTAAAACTACTTTATAATATGAGAATGTATGGAATATACGGAGTTTATATGTCTATATTTTATTTCAAAGAACAGTACAAAACGTTTAAGTAAGTTTTACATTTTAAGAATGTTTTTTTTTAGATTTGGATATATCTATTATAAAAAATGTATAGATACTTATAATTTTTGGTTTCTGTTGTACAGTAGTGTTACTGAATTGTCAAACAAAACAAAATAGAATGTCCGTCCGACATCCATCCGTCATGATTAAACAATAAACTCTATACCTATTCTAACAACCTGTACTGTTGCAACCCACGTATTTACGATTGTTGATATTTAATAGCTAAACAAAAAATAAAAACTTTGTCAAGTAGGCTTCTACAAAAGATCTACTTGAAAAAAAAAAAAAAAGGAAAAGAATAATAAAGAATTATTTATTTTTTTTTGTTTCATAACAAATGAATAAAATTGCTGCAGCAGGATGTTTGTTTTTACTAAAGCTTAAAAAAGAGTTTTGTTAAATCTTACTTTAGGAAAAACATAAAAATTCAAACCAGCAAGCACGTATACAACATTTTTACTGCCCTCCCACTATTAAATGGTTATAAAACTACGAAATCCTACATTTATACTACTCTTTGCCATGATTGCCAGATTTGACGATATATTGTGATTATGACGATTTTTTCTTTGTAAAATAGCAAAGTGATTTTTAGATCACTACTCCACTTAAGTGGGGAGGGTATATTGGGTGTGTGTAATGTTTGTAATGCACAATAATATTGGTCCTATATCTTAAAGTATACCAATCGGCTTAGAATTTTCATTTTCTGAGTCGATTTAGCTATGTCCGTCCGTCTGTCCGTCCATGTAAACTTTGTAATCAAACTACAGGTCGCAATTTGAAGATAATTCAATAAAATTTGGTACATGATCTTCTATTGTCTCAGGGACAAAACTTATTGAAACTTGTTAACATCGGTTCATTATTTCACCTAGCCCTCGTATCTCGACAAAAAGCTGCATAACCAAGTTCTATACTAGCCTTGATGACCCCCATGAATTTTATAATTATTAGTTGAAATCATTTGAAAATTATATTAGTTGCGGAATTGTGTTGGAAAAGTTATATAGTCAACAATCAATCATTCGTTAGAATGCTTCTGATAACCAAACGTTTTTGTTCGCAATTAATTGTAATTATGAAACCATTCAGCTTTCACTGTTAAAAAGTTTTTCACAAAGGATAGAAATTTCTAGGTACTGAAAGCGATATTTTATAATTTAGACTTAATTACATATATGATCTGAATTTTATCTGGCAGCCCTGTTCATAACTAAAAAAAATAAATAAATATAAGTATTAGAATATAATCAACATATCAACTATGAAATTTTATTGTTGTTTTTTATCATTCTCATACAAGTGTTTTTAAATAGGCATTGTTTATATGTATGTACCTAAATACAAACAAAAGTATGTATGTGTTTTTCGTCTTAAATGTATTTTTGTTGTAAACAAGTGTGAATATGTAGTGTGTGTTTAAGGATGTGTATTTAATCTGTGAAATTATGCTTCAGGTGTTATTTACCCCCAACAATGTAATTATTAGTGTGTGTTTTTTGTGTAAATATACAAATATTAGGGAGGGTAGATATTTAAATTTTTTTATTGATTTAAACAAAAAAATATTTTCATATACAATGATATTTGAAATTTCTATCTGACTGATCAGTTTAACATGGAAATTTTCCTTCAAGGCTAGAGCCAAGATTTCTCGACATGAAGTTGTTATCATTGTTAGCTTTAGAAGTTTCGTGAACCTCTGCCTCAAACACAACAAGATGCGTCTCGTTATTAACTTTTGAAGCTTCCTTAACTTCAGCTTTACCCTGTGCAAGAAATTGTTGAAATTTAATATTGCACGAATTGGTATAAATCGAGCGACAAGTGTATTTTAAATTCTTCATTAACTTCAGCAGCAAGTTTCTTATTATTAGCTTTAACAGTTTATCATTCCGTGTGTAACATAGTTAGTAAATTTGAATTAAAAAACCGGTTCAAAAATATTTAAATTTATATAAATCTTAAGTAATGATTATAAAGAAGATACAATAAGTTAAATATTAAAACCTTTTTTTTTAGTTTTTTTCCCCTAACATCCGTTTGATTTTAATGGGCATTGAATTAATATTAATTATTTATTAACTTAAAGTATCCTATGCTAAAAGCCTTTTATGTGTTTACCTTATTGTTGTTGTTGTTGTTTGCACGGATTTCATATATGGTCGTTTCATTTTTACTTATAGGTAACTATTTTTCCGCGATTTGAATTGGATTCTAAATGTTTAACGTTAATCTCACATAATATATCCCAGTGCTAAAGACATTTAGTTCTATTTGTTTATTCTCATAAAATTTTAAGATAAAAATATAACAACTAATGTGATATTTTACCACTTGGCCGACTTAATTTAAAACTATTTATTATTATTGTTGTTCAGCATTTCTAACGGGTTTACGCCTCTATCTTTATGTAGCAATTAACAAAATGACAACCATTTTCAGCTTTACTTCATTTTTGCCTTTTAATTCTTGT
The DNA here is from genome assembly GCF_015586225.1 of Lucilia sericata. Lineage (NCBI taxonomy): Eukaryota > Metazoa > Arthropoda > Insecta > Diptera > Calliphoridae > Lucilia > Lucilia sericata. The sequence continues at coordinate 3,536 of NW_023997048.1, read as the reverse complement.
TTTTTCTATTAGTTCTTCTTTAGTTTCCCTTTTTTTATTTTGTAGCTTTAGTTTTTGTTTGAAATTTGTTTTTTTCGGAAGGGCTAATTTGGAACGGCGTCAAATATGTTTGAGTAGCAAAATGGCAAACTGCTGCCAACATGACGACATGATGCCGACTTCCGTGTAAAAGAAGTAAAATATTAAAGGAAAAACAAAATTTTGTATATAGTATGTATAACTGCTGCTGTTGTTGTGCAGCGAATGAATGATTTTCACTTACTTATAAATACGAGTAAAAAGTGCTGCAGAAACTAACTTTTACTTACTTGAGACAGCTGTTTTGTTGTCTTCTCTAGTCTACTCGCCCAACTATGTTTCGAACGTAGTAGCGAAAATGAATGGCTGCTCTGTTGCTAGCATACGCTGTCATCATGATGCTTTTTAGATATTTTGGCGCCAATAAGCCATTTTGTTAATTTGCTGCATTTATCAACTAGCAAAAATTCACACATACATACATACGCGCTTATCAACACATACATTACAAAAGTATTATCAACCCTGCAGGTCTGTTTGTCCCAAACTTCCCCCCATTAGTATGTGAGTTCATTATTTGTGGACTACAAATATCTATTCCATAAAAAAGAGGCAATTGTCTCTCCCATTATATTAAAAGTGGTTTGTTAGGTTACTACTTACAGTGATGCAAAAAAGTGATTAATCATTTTTCTCTTTTCATTTCAAAAACACACCTTCCAATTTATGAATGTATTCGAAGAATACCTCTATCAAGAGTAAAATCCTTCTTTTAGATGGTACTAGGCTTCTTAGTTATACTATACTTTTGACCTAGGATGGACCTAGGACGACCTCTTGATTAAATCGGAATCTACTCTAATTGAGTATAAATTTATAAGAAAAGAGTTTTTAGTACATTTACAAATTATAATTACAATTTCTAAATCAAGTTGTTGTTTGAAACAAATTGATCAAAATAACTTTAAACGTGCCTTCTTGTAAAATTGCTGGGTAATTACAAAAAAAAAACATTTATAATATATATAAATGTTTTTGCAGATGTATAATATAAACTGTTGTTTTTTTAAATTTCCAAATAATCCAAGGCGAAATCCTATACGATGTTGTAACAGTTTTCTACTGCACTTTTACATTTAATTTGTATTTTATTTAGAGTATAAACTGTTGAAAAGTAACATAATCAACAAAAAAAACTAAAGAATAAAGAAATTTATAAAACAATAGATTCTCAAATGAATAAATATATTTTGAATGAAAGAATGAACGTAGGAATGAAGTTAAAAATGAATGTTTGTAAACATTATCTAAAATTTATTGCATTTAGTTTTGTTTTAATTTAAACAATTTCTTAACACCTTAAGTTTTATCTGTAAAGATTAAGTTTTCAGTGCAGTTTGTAATTTATAGCTTTTAACAGAAAAACAGTAATAACTAGACTAGTCTTTAGTCTAGTTCTATAGTCTAGTTATAGTCTAGTTATAGTCTAGTCTATGTCTAGTCTACAGTCAGTCTAGACTATAGACTAGACTATAGTCTATAGTCTAGCCTATAGTCTAGTCTATAGTCTAGTCTAGTCTAGTCTATAGTCTAGTCTATAGTCTAGCCTATAGTCTAGTCTATAGTCTAGTCTATAGTCTAGTCTATAGTCTAGTCTATAGTCTAGTCTATAGTCTAGTCTATAGTCTAGTCTATAGTCTAGTCTATAGTCTAGTCTATAGTCTAGTTCCTACAGTCTAGTCTAGACTATAGACTAGACTATAGTCTATAGACTGGACTATAGTTATAGTCTAGTCTATAGTCTAGTCTATAGTCTAGTCTATAGTCTAGTCTATAGTCTAGTCTATAGTCTAGTCTATAGTCTAGTCTATAGTCTAGTCTATAGTCTAGTCTATAGTCTAGTCTATAGTCTAGTCTAGAGTCTAGTCTATAGTCTAGTCTATAGTCTAGTCTATATTCTAGTCTATAGTCTATAGTCTAGTCTATAGTCTAGTCTATAGTCTAGTCTATAGTCTAGTCTAGTCTAGTCTATAGTCTAGTCTATAGTCTAGTCTATAGTCTAGTCTATAGTCTAGTCTATAGTCTAGTCTATAGTCTAGTCTATAGTCTAGTCTATAGTCTAGTCTATAGTCTAGTCTATAGTCTAGTCTATAGTCTAGTCTATAGTCTAGTCTATAGTCTAGTCTATAGTCTAGTCTATAGTCTAGTCTATAGTCTAGTCTATAGTCTAGTCTATAGTCTAGTCTATAGTCTAGCCTATAGTCTAGCCTATAGTCTAGTCTATAGTCTAGTCTATAGTCTAGTCTATAGTCTAGCCTATAGTCTAGTCTATAGTCTAGTCTATAGTCTAGTCTATAGTCTAGTCTATAGTCTAGTCTATAGTCTAGTCTATAGTCTAGTCTATAGTCTAGTCTATAGTCTAGTCTATAGTCTAGTCTATAGTCTAGTCTATAGTCTAGTCTATAGTCTAGTCTATAGTCTATAGTCTTATAGTCTAGTCTTCTATAGTCTAGTCTATAGTCTAGTCTATAGTCTAGTCTATAGTCTAGTCTATAGTCTAGTCTATAGTCTAGTCTATGTCTAGTCTATAGTCTAGTCTATAGTCTAGTCTATAGTCTAGTCTATAGTCTAGTCTATAGTCTAGTCTATAGTCTAGTCTATAGTCTAGTCTATAGTCTAGTCTATAGTCTAGTCTATAGTCTAGTCTATAGTCTAGGCTATAGTCTAGTCTATAGTCCTAGTCTATAGTCTAGATCCTAGTCTAGTCCTATAGTCTAGTCTATCATAGTCTAGTCTATAGTCTAGTCTATAGTCTAGTCTATAGTCTAGTCTATAGTCTAGTCTATAGTCTAGTCTATAGTCTAGTCTATAGTCTAGTCTATAGTCTAGTCTATAGTCTAGTCTATAGTCTAGTCTATAGTCTAGTCTATAGTCTAGTCTATAGTCTAGTCTATAGTCTAGTCTATAGTCTAGTCTATAGTCTAGTCTATAGTCTAGTCTATAGTCTAGTCTATAGTCTAGTCTATAGTCTAGTCTATAGTCTAGTCTATAGTCTAGTCTATAGTCTAGTCTATAGTCTAGTCTATAGTCTAGTCTATAGTCTAGTCTATAGTCTAGTCTATAGTCTAGTCTATAGTCTAGTCTATAGTCTAGTCTATAGTCTAGTCTATAGTCTAGTCTATAGTCTAGTCTATAGTCTAGTCTATAGTCTAGTCTATAGTCTAGTCTATAGTCTAGTCTATAGTCTAGTCTATAGTCTAGTCTATAGTCTAGTCTATAGTCTAGTCTATAGTCTAGACTATCTAGTCTATAGTCTAGTCTAGTCTATAGTCTAGTCTATAGTCTAGTCTATAGTCTAGTCTATAGTCTAGTCTATAGTCTAGTCTATAGTCTAGTCTATAGTCTAGTCTATAGTCTAGTCTATAGTCTAGTCTATAGTCTAGTCTATAGTCTAGTCTATAGTCTAGTCTATAGTCTAGTCTATAGACTAGACTATAGACTAGACTATAGACTAGACT
>NW_023997047.1:0-27826 GCF_015586225.1 Lucilia sericata | reverse complement strand
AGGTCCAAATATCTTCTTGGTCTCCAAAGACCACATCATGCTAGATGCATTGGTCTCCCGTTCAACGACTTCTGTAGGAGTTGTCAAAATGAGGATGAAGAAGAGACTATTACTCATCTTCTCTTCACTCTTTGGCAGAGACCCGAATTCGGACACTTGGCCTATTATGGCGATCTACCCGAATTGTCAAATATTCAATTGGGACGTCTTCTGACGTTTATAAATTTGTCAAAATGGGTGTGAACCTTGTTACTCACACTAATTATCCATGGCAGTTTAGGCCTGGATTTTCACTTCAGCAGTTTCCTCTCATCTCCTCTTTTTCTTTGGTACTCTGTTTTTCTACTCTTCCCTATCTCTCTTTTCTTCTAACAGGTATTTTTACAAAGGGATCAACCTGGACCCAAGTAAAACCGAAATTGGCTACCTGTGATAACCTAACCTAATCTAACCTAGATTAGGTTGATACTTAGTAGGATGTATACTACATCAAATCCAAAGAATATACCTAGGCCACTATCGGGTCAGTTGTGCGCTCTTTTAATTCCGGAATAATATCACTTTCAAGATACTTGGTTTTAACTTCGACGAATGCCTGACAGTGGCAAAGAAAGTGCTTCAGAGTTTCACTGTCCTCTCCACATGCTCTACATTCGTCTGAATCCGCACGTCGAATTTGGTATAGATATGCTCGTAATCCTGTGTGTCCACTCAGAATACATACCATCATACTAACCTCAGACTTGCTCATTCTGAGGAGATTTGTCGTCTTGCTCTCATCAGGGTCACCGCATAGGATCTTTGAGGTTCTACCCAACGTTTCATTATTCCAAGAGGCCTCTCACCCATATTTTTAATTTAGCTTTTGGTGCTTCGAATGGTTTTGCGTGCGTCAGGTTAACTACCTCGAGCTCCCATCACTTTAACTTGGACTCAGGATTATGGTTAATAGGGGGCGTGGCACATACCATGTAAAGATAAAACTTTGTATATTTGGGAAATAATTAGAGCTATAAGCCTAAAATTTGCACAAACAACTTGGACATCACTGTGAACATTTGGTGAAAAAATGAAAGACTAGCAATCGGGGCCGTGCCACACCCCAGGTGAATTGAATACAAAAATGTTTATATCAAAGAAACTATTAAAGCTATAATTCAGAAATTTTGCACGAACAACCTTGACATCCGTAAGCACCCCTCACCAAAGCAATTAAATAAACAAGTAAGAATGTATAGTCGGGCATGGCCGACCGTATAATACCCTACACCAGTGAGTATGTTAAAAATGTGGATTATTTTTCTTATAATAAAGCATTTTTCCTTCATTCCAAAATATTTTAACAATTTGTTACCAAAATAACGTGATTTTCTGAAAGAGTGGTTATGTGGGGGCAAAGGTGAATATGGTCCTATCCGTATAAATTCTGGTAGAGCGATTTACGATGACATTAAAGTTATCTATGCAGAATTTCTGGTAGAGCGATTTACGATGACATTAAAGTTATCTATGCAGAATTTCAATGTGATAGTAGTGTGTTTAAAGGTGAATTTCCACCTTCAAGTAATTTTCTGATAGGGACTTTTTATGGAGGCTAGAATCAAATGAGGACGTATTATTACGAAAATCGGCAGTATTACTTAATGTTATATAAAACTAATATTTAACATTATTATAAGCTGAAAAGCTCTATTCGGGGGATACGGTTGTATGGGGGCTAGGCATAATGAACCGATTGCAACCATTTTCAATAGGCTGCGTCCTTGGGTCAGAAGAAGAGTATGTGCGAAATTTCATCATAGGTTTACATGGACACCCAGACGGGCAGACAGACAGACGGACAAACAGACAGACAGACGGACGGATAGACGGACATAGCTTAATCGAATCAGAAAGTGATTCTGATCCGATTTGTGGGTGTTACAAACATCAGCACATATCCTACACCCCCGATTGTGGCGTGGGGTATAAAAATTTGTATATCAGGGAAACTATTACAGCTTTGTAAATCGTATAGCTAGTTTTTTTATAAAAGTCTTCAAAATGGCCATTAATTCCTTTATTCAAAACAACTCATACTTGAATATTTAACTAATAATGCCACATAACTTTTATTTGCTTACAAAATACAAATAAATTTCAATATTTTTTTTCTTATATCCAGTCTAGTAGTTACTTACTAATAATAAACCGTCTACAACTATATACATATGTATAAATAACTATACATACAAAATACCATGTAAATAAAATTTATTATTATAAAAAAACTTTTAATAAATAAAAACCTATAAAATTTTATAACTTTATAAACTGTAAATATTTATCTTGATTTTTGTTGGTAGAAAAAAAAAACTCTTTAGAAAATTTAACTAAATTTAAAGAGTTTTAACTAACTACAAACAATTTAAGTTAAATAGTAGAAAACCGATAAAAAAGGAACTAGAAAAAAGTTCTGCACTTTAAGTGTGAAATAGTTTATTCTAAAAGTAGTTGCTTTTTCCTTAAGTAGTGTTTTTAGTAGAATTAAAAAGGTAGAAAAATGTTTTCTTGTTTATAATTGTGTCTAAAAAAAGAAATTTTGTAGATTTTTTTTTTGTAACAAGAGGCATTTTAATAAAAACAAGTTTTTTAACAAAATATTATAATTAGCAAAACAGCTACTCAAGTTTCAACAGCAGCAGCAGCAAAACCTATACAAACACGTTCACACTCTCAGCAACCACCACCTCCCCTACTGCCCTTGACTTTGGCTACCACAGCTATAGCAACAGCCACTGCTGCGGCTACTGGTCAGCCTAAGGCTACGAAAGAAAAAAGCAATAAAATGGCTTCAACAGTAGTTAAACCCATGGCCACGCTATCAAATATAGCTGCCCCTAACCCTGCACAGGGAATTGTTAAAAAAATCAAAGTTCTTAAGAGAGAAGACAAAGTTTTGGTGAAAAGAAACTCAGAAATCGAACAAAAACCAAAAGTTTTGGTGATGAAAGAAACTCGGAAACCGAACAAAAGCGACCTGGTACTACGGAATGGGAGAAGTTTGCCGATATGTTGGCACAAGTTAGAAAATTTAATCCTCAAGATGCTCTCAGACGTGGAGGGACCTTTTCGAAATTTGGCACCGGTAATGGTAGACCCTCTTATTTCGGACATCACACACGTAGTGGCTTAGGATGATGATAGCAGCGACCACCACCTCCAATTTCCGAGGCAGTCCCATAAATTCTCAACGTTCTAGCGCTAGGGCAGGTGGTAGAGTGCAACGTTTACCCAATCGTCCCAATACCGGTAATCATCGTAAAAATCATCATGAATTTTCCTCAAACAATGCTGGCGGTAGGTTTGCTAATAAAACACGACGCAATAGCAATGTCAGCTCATCGTCTGGAAGAAAATTTGATTTTAATCCTACGCGATCACGATTAAATGAACTCGTTAAAACCGTAAGTTCTTCTCCTCTTACAGCTAAATCTCTTTTACAGACCACCATCACACAAAAATCCTCTGCACCATCGTACTATCAAACATATGAGAGTGTTAAATCTCCTGCAAACATGAGATCACATCACTCTCGTAACGATACGAGAAATTTGCCTCCCTTGGATTCAATAGAGCATAATCATTACCACCATCACAAACAACAGCAACAACAACACCTTAGATCTGATTATGCTCTTACCCTCCTCGGCCTATGATCAACACCACCACCACCAACCACATCACACCGGCAGTAGTATGCCTTTGCAAAGTGATGCCTATAGTAATGATCCTACCTCTCTACTAATCCGTCAATCTTCCAACACTTCTCTCTTCAGTAATAGCTCTTATGTGGATAATTTACATTCATCATACAAATCCACCACTCAACTGGATGTGATGTCATTAAACCCACCGGTTAAGAATACCTCATCGTTCTTATCTACACCGCGTACTTCACCGTTTAGTATAAGAAAATCCTATACGGATCTTTATTTTACAACATCTAGTAATAAGGAGAATACTAAACCATGTGCTACGTCATCAGAGTTGTGTTCAAGGGATAAAAGTCCCTATAAAGTGCGTAAACGCTGTGATGTTTGTTGTAAAAATATTCGATAAAATAAAGAATTTGATAAAGTTTGTAAAAAGAAAATTGTTAATTTTCATTTAAGGGAAAAAAAGTAAGTAAATTTTTTAAAATTTTAACACAAATTAAGTATCAAAAGGTACTTAAAAAATCCCTTTTGAACCTCGTTATTGACTTCTAAGAGTTAACTTTGAATAGAAAATATTACATACAATCAGAAATCAAAACAATTCCTTGAGGCTTTGTTAAGCTTTTTGTGATTTCGTTGCTTTAGAAACATATATAAAAAAGTACCAAAACATACCTAAAAGTACCAAAAATTATAGTCTCCATATTTTATTTTGATTTCTTTATATATTGATAAAATCATCATTATAAAAGTACTAGTTCACAAGAATTGATAGCAAAAGTTATTTATTCCTGGTGTTCAAAAAGTACCAAAAACTTTCAAATATACAAAATTGTACCTTTTGTCCATATTTCCGGTACTTTTGCGTCCTTCAAATGGTACTTTTTGTAATTTCTTTATTATTGAACCTAGAAACATATCCTGAGTAAATGACAATCTATAGAGGATTTTAACGTACATGATCTTGAAGGGGGGATCTTTTTGGTACTTTTTGAATTTTTTTAATAATTAACTTAGAAATATAAAATTAAGCCCATAGGGACCATAGCTAATGAAAAATCTATGAAAGGGAACTTTTTGGTACTTTTACGGTCTTCAAGTGTTAGTTAGTTAGTTAGTTAGTTAGTTAGTTAGTTAGTTAGTTAGTTAGTTAGTTAGTTAGTTAGTTAGTTAGTTAGTTTAGTTAGTTAGTTAGTTAGTTAGTTAGTTAGTTAGTTAGTTAGTTAGTTAGTTTTAGTTTAGTTAGTTAGTTAGTTAGTTAGTTTTAGTTAGTTAGTTAGTTAGTTAGTAGTTAGTTAGTTAGTTAGTTAGTTAGTTAGTTAGTTAGTTAGTTGTTAGTTTTTGTTAGTTAGTTAGTTAGTTAGTTTTTTGTTAGTTAGTGTTCGTTAGTTGTTAGTTCGTTAGTTAGTTAGTTCGTAGTTAGTTATTTCGTTAGTTCGTTCGTTAGTTCGTTAGTTCGTTTCGTTAGTTCGTTCGTTTCGTTCGTTAGTGTTCGTCGTTCTTCGTTCGTTCGTTAGTTAGTTCGTTCGTTCGTTCGTTCGTTCGTTCGTTTTCGTTCGTTCGTTCGTTCGTTCGTTAGTTCGTTCGTTCGTTTAGTTCGTTCGTTCGTTCGTTGTTGTTCGTTCGTTCGTTCGTTCGTCGTTCGTTCGTTTTCGTTCGTTCGTTTGTTCGTTCGTTCGTTCGTTCGTTAGTTCGTTCGTTCGTTCGTTCGTTTAGTTCGTTCGTTTGTTTTAGTTCGTTCGTTTTCGTTCGTTCGTTCGTTCGTTTTCGTTCGTCGTTCGTTCGTTCGTTCGTTCGTTTCGTTCGTTCGTTCGTTCTTCGTTTCGTTCGTTCGTTCTTCGTTTTCGTTCGTTTTCGTGTTCTTCGTTCTTCGTTCGTTCGTTCGTTCGTTCGTTCGTGTTTCGTTCGTTCGTTCGTTCGTTCGTTTCGTTCGTTCGTTCGTTCTTCGTTAGTTCGTTCGTTCGTTCGTTCGTCGTTCGTTTGTTCGTTCGTTTTCGTCGTTCGTTCGTTTGTTTGTTTGTTTCGTTAGTTCGTTAGTTTCGTTCTGCCGTTATGGGCCTGTTGTGCGCTCTTTAACCTGTGGTTCAGATGGGAATCAAAACCACCACCTTCGGACTACCAGACTAAAACAGTACCCACTAACATACCGGAGGCCACATCTGACTTATTGAAAATCTGTTAAAAACGGTTTTTTGGTCCTTTTTCTTTATACCCTATAACCACTATAGTAGGGAGGGTGTTATGCATTTGCGCTAATGTTTGTAACACCGAAAAATATTGGCCCTACACCCACCTTACAGTATGTATATATAAAGTATATAATAGAGTCAAAATAATCTTCTGAGTCGATTAAGCTATGTTCGTTTGTCTGTCCGTCTATGTGTCCATATAAGCTTGTGCGTACTCTACAGGTTGCAATTATCAAGATTATTTGATGAAATTTGCCACATACTATTCTTTCAACCCAAGGACGAAGCCTATTGAAAATCGGTCCATAATTTCGCCCAGCCCCCATACAACCGTACCTCCCGAATAGGGCTATTGAGCTTATAATAATGTTAAATATTGTACAATCTCTACAAAAGTCTGAAAATCTTAGTTTTATATGAGTATAAATGTTACTGCCGATTTTAGTAATGATAGGGCCTCGTTTGACCCTAGCCCCCATACAAAGTCCCCTTCAGAAAATGACTTGAAGGCGGAAATTCACCTTTAAATGCTACTATCACATTGAAATTCTGTAAAAATAACTTTAATGTCATCATAAGTCACTCTACCAAAATCTATACGGATAGGACCATATTTACCTTTATCCCCATATAACCTCTCTTTCAGAAAATCACTTTTTTGATAACAAATTATTAAAATATTTCGGAATTAAGGAAAAATGCTTTATTATTAGAAAAATAATCCACATTTTTAACATACGGGTGTAGAAGGGTATAATATGGTCGACCATGTCCGACTATACATTCTTAATTTATATAACGGTAGCGAAGCACGTCAAGTACTCAGGTTTCTAATAATATTTAAAAAAAAAAAACATTTACTTTGATTGCAAATACTTATTTCTATAGAAAAAAAGTCACACTCTGGAGAATATACAGAATAAAATACAGTCATTTATAAGATCTTAAGCAATAAACTACGATAAATGAATAATCGCGCGGAAAACGCGTGGCAAAGTATTTTTAAATCGTATTATATACTCGAAAATATATTTAAATATTTAGATTTAAAAGAACAAATAAAATTAGCGACAGTGTGTATGCGTTTTGCATACGTTTTAGCCGAATTTCTGTGGCCTAAAACTTGGGCCAAAATAAATCTATATAAAACGCCTGATGTTAGTATAATCAACAAATTGATAATGACAATGATACGGAAATGGATGAAATGATAAGCAGCAAAATTGCCTTAAAACACAAAGAATGTAATATATTTCTATTAATAAACGCCAGAAATGTAAAAGCGCTAAAAGTGAAATCGGAATATTTTATGATCGCATTGATCGGGCAATTTCTTTTAGAAATATAGAAAAATTTAGAAATTTAAGAAAACTCACCTATCAACGTCTCATTTTAGATGATGACCAACTGAAAGTTTTGTGTGTAAATTGTAAAAAATTACAGAGATTACATTTACTAGACTGTTATAATAAAAACTTGAAGACACTTATTCCTGGCAAGGATTTAAATTTGAATTATATTTTCGAAATGAAACAATTGGAGGAAATTATGATATACACAACGGATCCAGCTAATCAGGCAGTATTAAAATCTTCTCATCTACCAGATATGTTTGTCAATTTAAAGCTGAAGAAATTGATTTTGAAAAATTTTGTCATTAATTATAATTATACTGAAACCGTGAAAAGTACATGCACTACGTTGGAAGTTCTTAATATGGGCATTATATCTAAAGAAATCTGGCCCAGTTTTATGTATTATTTGTATCATTTTGAAAATCTCAAAGAGCTTTTTATCAATGTTAGCAACTGCAATACTTGCTTTGATATTCAAATCGTTGATATTTTGGCGGCCAACTGCAGAAAAATTGAAAAATTGTCACTAGAAAATTGTGATTTGGATGTTGAGGATTTTAGTGTTCTAATAAGTCTTAAACATTTATCATTGACTTCTTGTGGTGGTTTAACATATAGAAATTTTCAACAAATATTACAAGATTTACAGTTAAAATCATTTGCCCTGATTAAAACACGTATTTATGGCAGAATGACTTCTTATTATGGTTCAGCTACTTTGGAGAAAATCACTATTGATACCATATACTCTACAAAAATATCGGAAGCTTTTCAGAAGGCTCGTAATAATTTTGAAAATTTACACACTCTAGAGTGGTTTAACGGTAGTACAAATGGCAATTGGCTGACTAATAAATGTCCCAAATTGAAATGTTTACACATACCCAATCCTTATTCAGTGAAAAGGTTTGTTTTTACCATGCAATCGCTCAGAGATTTAACATTTACTTACAGCAAGAGTAATATGTTTTACTATATTTTTGCTTTGATTCATTATATGAAACTGGAACGTTTGTCCTTGGTGACAAACGAACTGATAGATGAAAGAAAAATGTTAAGACTTTATGCCTGCAGTAAAAAAACCACCTTGCGCCTGATAATTATACCATGTATAATATTTAAAATGTCCCAATCATTTTGGCTTGATCTAATATATAGCAATGAGGATTTACATATTACGATGTATGGCAAACATGAGGAATTACTGGATGACTTTTTTCTGCGTGAATTGATTAGTTCTGAGAAATTCTGTAGAAGAGTGAAGTCTTTAAAGATTTGCGGTTTTATATGGGGTAATGTATTGATAAATATTTAATTGTTTAAATGTAATAACATAATCCCACTGGATTCCCCTCCAGATATTTCAGATTTTATTTTTATAAAATAACAAACGAAAATGTATCTTAATAAATCAGGTCGGTGTTTGTTTAGTTTTATGTTTCTATGTTCAGTAGGGCTCCGGTAGGTTAGTGTTCTAGTCTGGTAGACCGGAGGTGGTGGGTTCGATTCCCACCTGATGCACCAAACAATTTACCCGAATTCGGTCCTATATAGACTTTAGTACCCGAATTCCAAAGAAATGTACTAATAGCTTATTTTGTGTGAATAAATTTTATAAAAATTGGCTCAATTAGTTCGAATAAATTAAATTTCCCGTTTTTTTTCCCTTTATGGTACTTTTTCCCCAGTGAAATAGTAAATATTTTGTTTCAATGCATATTACAGAGTTAGTACGTATGTAATTTAATATGTAGACGTCAATAAATCGAAAAAGTTTTCTTAATGTGTTAGAAAAAAGTACCAAAAATACAGTTTTCTCCCTTTTACACACAAAAAGGAATAAATTTTAATAAAGTACTAAACAGGTATCTCATCATTTTGGAAGAGATATTCAACATATTTACAAAAATTTTATTAAGTTTATTAGTTAAAAAGTTATAAAGGGCCAAAAAAAGGTATTAAAATCACATTTGTTACACATTTTCACCCCTTTAAAGTACGAATTTCAAAAAAGTACCACACGATCGTCTACTCATTATAAGAGTAGATACAAGTGCATTTAATTTCTTTTATCACTAATATTTAATACGATAATTCAAAAAACCCTTTTTACCCGTTTTCCCCCTTTTTACCGCTAAATTTACCAATTTCCAGAAATCCCTTCTTAGCGGATCTACATAACATAAAACAGGCATGGGGGTAATGATTACACAAAGTAATTAATTTCAATGTCAATTACAATTACTTGTAATGTTTAATTGAAAAATAATCAATTACAATTACTTGTAATTGTAATTGAAATTTTTCCAATTACAATTACTTGTAATGTGTAATTGACAAATAACTTCAATTAAAATTACATGTAATTGTAATTGGTAATGCTTCAATTACAATTACTTCAAATGTAATTGCAATTGAAAATGTAGTCATTACCCCCAAGCCTGACATGAAACACATTGTAGGTGACATACATATATACACACACACACAGACATACATACACACATACATACATACATACATACATACATACATACATACATACATACATACATACATACATACATACATACATACATACATACATACATACATACATACATACATACATACATACATACATACATACATACATACATACATACATACATACATACATACATACATACAGTTGCGTTCAAAATAATAGGAGTGAAAATTTCAAAAATTTTAAATATAAACTTTTTAGTGAAAGATTTAGATTTTTAATTAAATATTTTTATAATTTATTTATATAACTTGTTCTCTAATTTTATAATCGTTATTTTAAATATTAAGAAATTTATTTAAAAAAATATATATTTTTTTAAATTTATATACAAAATCTGTTGTTCAAAATAATAGGAGTATTCGATTTAAGTTCAAATATTTTTAAAATAAAAACAAAAACCAAGGGATTTCATCTAAAATATTATTAATTAATGTGTGGCAGTACAGCATCAGTCATTTTTGTCAAGATTTTATTTAGAATTTGGGTATATGAGCCTCCGGATCATAATGTCTTTCCGACAACGGTTTTGAGAGGGTTGATGACACATGTCGTGGCCGATTATCCACAAATATGCAGTTATTTATTCAGAAAACCTTAAAGGACGTTATATGCAAAGTCTTTTAACGTTTTGCTTTAGAATCAGTATGTCGACAACCATGTAATGGCCTACTTCCTATGGAACGACCTCCCACCAATATGGAATCAATAATGTTTTCATACCACAACACCGCCATTTTATCAAATTTGTTTATTGGGAATATGAGAACATATCTTGGGGTATTATGTTTACCTACAACATTTGGTCTACGATACCATTTTACAATCTTTACGACCATACCCTTTTTGTCAAGACCCATCGTGAATCATTCCTATTATACGACTTCTTTGAAAGTTGGTTAGAGCTTAATATTTTTCGATTAATGGACTTCCAATATATTTTCTGAATTCATTTAGATTAAAAAATGTAATTTGTTGTCGTGTTCATGCATTAAAAATTCATCCATGTATGAAACCACCTCTAAATGCGTTACTTAGTAAACTTTATGGGTTTTACTATATGCTTTATGGTCTGAAATTAAATTTTTTAAAAAAAGATTTGCTTAAAAATTGATCTGAACTAACTGAATATGGTCTGAAATTAAATTTTTTAAAAAAAGATTTGCTTAAAAATTGATCTGAACTAACTGAATATTGATCACGATGTTTAATAACTACAATTTGGCTTAGTTTCACTAATTTGGGACGCCCTAATCCGATTAATTTTAAAAAAATTATAAGCGCTTATGGGAAGCGCTTATCATATTTGATTAAAATGTTTATTTTTTATAAGAAATTTTTAAACATTTGACTTCCTAAAGTATTCAAAAAATCTTTTAATGAAATTAGCATGAGATTTTTCATATTTTTTTTTCGCGATATTTTCATAATTTTCAAGATATTTGAACAGATTTCATTTTCGTCAATTCTGACATTTTCTTTCAGGATTTTAAATGAAATAATTGTGAACTGAGCATAAAATTACTTAAAATCATCTAAATATAACAGTTTTATATTATATTTTTAATATTTACTACGAATAATGGAAATTGATCTAACTTAGGTTATATAATATACGGTACTCCTATTTTTTTGAGCAGCCGAAATCTGATATGGATTTCGAAAAAAGTGAATACCAAAAAAACTAATGAACCTATATAAAAAATTTCATTCGTTTTGTATTTTAAACACTTAACAAACAAATATCGTGAAAAATATTGGATTTCTGTAAATGTTTTTTTTTTAAATTAAGCTGCACAATTATTTTTAAGTCTCACTCCTATTTTTTTGAACACAGCTGTACATACATACATACATACATACATACATACATACATACATACATACATACATACATACATACATACATACATACATACATGGGACGCCCTAATCCGATTAATTTTAAAAAAATTATAAGCGCTTATGGGAAGCGCTTATCATATTTGATTAAAATGTTTATTTTTTATAAGAAATTTTTAAACATTTGACTTCCTAAAGTATTCAAAAAATCTTTTAATGAAATTAGCATGAGATTTTTCATATTTTTTTTTCGCGATATTTTCATAATTTTCAAGATATTTGAACAGATTTCATTTTCGTCAATTCTGACATTTTCTTTCAGGATTTTAAATGAAATAATTGTGAACTGAGCATAAAATTACTTAAAATCATCTAAATATAACAGTTTTATATTATATTTTTAATATTTACTACGAATAATGGAAATTGATCTAACTTAGGTTATATTAAGTATACGTACTTCCTATTTTTTGAGCAGCCGAAATCTGATATGGAATTTCGAAAAAAAGTGAATCCAAAAAAACTAATGAACGCTATAATAAAAAATTTCAATTCGTTTTGTATTTCTAACACTTAACAACAAATATCGTGAAAAATATTGGATTCTCTGTAAATGTTTTTATTTTAAATTAAGCTGCACAATTATTTTTAAGTCTCACTCACTCATATTTTTTGAACACAGCTGTAACATACATATAACATACATACATACATACATACATAAATACATACATACATACCATACATACATACATACATACATACATACATACATACATACATACAATACATACATCATACATACATACATACCTACATACATACATACATACAGACCATACCATACATACATACATACATTACATACATACATACATACATACATAATATACATCATACATACATACATACATACATACATACATACATACATACATACATACATACATACATACATACATACATACATACATACATACATACATACATACATACATACATACATACATACATACATACATACATACATACATACATACATACATACATACATACATACATACATACATACATACATACATACATATACATACATACATACAGACTACATACATACATACATACATACATACATACATACATACATACATACATACATACATACATACATACATACATACATACATACATACATACATACATACATACATACATACATACATACATACATACATAACATACATACATACATACATACATACTACATACATACATACATACATACATACATACATACATACATACATACATACATACATACATACATACATACATACATACATACATACATACATACATACATACATACATACATCATACATACATACATACAGACATACATACATACAATACATACATACATACATACATACATACATACATACATACATACATACATACATACATACATACATACATACATACATCTACATACATACCTACATACATACATACATACATACATACATACATACATACATACATACATACATACTACATACATACATACATACATACATACCATACATACATACATACATACATACATACATACATACATACATACATACATACATACATACATACATACATACATACATACATACATACATACATACATACATACATACACATACATACATACATACATACATACATACAACTACTACATACATACATACATACATACATACATACATACATACATACATACATACATACATACATACATACCTACATACTACTACTACATACATCATACATACATACATACATACATACTACATACATCATACATACATACATACATACATCATACATACATACCATACATACATACATACATACATACATACATACATACATACATACATACATACATACATACATACATACATACTACATACATACATACTACATACATACATACATACATACATACATACATACATACATACATACATACATACATACATACATACATACTACATACATACATACATACATACATACATACATACATACATACATACATACTACATACATACATACATACATACATACATACATACATTACATACATACATACTAATACATACATACATACATACATACATACATACGACATACATACATACATACATACATACATACATACATACATACATACATACTACATACATACATACATACATACATACATACATACATACATACATACATACATACATACATACATACATACATACATACATACATACATACATACATACATACATACATACATACATACATAAATACATACATACATACATACATACATACTACATACATACATACATCATACATACATACATACATACATACATACATACATACATACATACACATACATACATACATACATACATACATACATACATACATCATACATACATACATACCTACTACATACATACATACATACATACATACATACATACATACATACATACATACACATACATACATACATACATACATACATACATACATACATACATACATACATACATACAGACATACATACATACATACATCATACATACATACATACATACATACATACATACATACATACTACATACATACATACCTACATACATACATACATACATACATACATACATACATACACATACATACATACATACATACATATACATACATACATACATACATCATACATACATACATACATCATACATACATATACATACATACATACATACATACATACATACATACATACTATACATACATACATACATACATACATTCATACATTTGATCTAAGGACCTATTTCGATGATTTTAAATTGTAGTCTTCCCGAACGTATGTCTCATAGAATTATCTTCTGAAAACAACATACACACAGGCAGACAAATGAACAGACGAGGTTCCAATATATATACTTTATAGGGTCGCAAATTTATATTCTAGAAATTACAAACGGAATCACAACCTTATGTATACCCTTCTCTCGAAGGTGAAGTATAAATAGATTATGATCGTAATTTTAATGTTTTACTTTAAGGAGGGGTTAGGGCCTTATACTATCTAATATGTGTGCCTTACTCTTTTCTATTAAAAATAAATCTCTCTCAAGAATTTCTTTTTATATTAAAAATACCTACAAAAACCACAAATATTACAGATTATATTTATACTTAAAAAAAATACATAATAATTCTACTTGGAAAAGAGAAAAACAAATTAAAACGATTTCAATACACAGTCATTTCTTAGATCTCAAACAATAAACTACAATATAAAATAATAAAATGGATCATCGTACTGAAATAGCGTGTTTTAATGTCTATCATTCGGATTTCTTAATGGAATATATATTAAAATATTTAGATTTAAAAGAACAAGTGAAACTAGTTGATATAGCTAAACGTTTCGGTTATGTTTTATCTACGTTCCTGTGGCCCAAAACTTGCTCTAAAATTATACTATATAAAACTCCCTATGTCAATATTATAGCAAATATATCAAAAAAGAGCAAAGAACAAGAAACGGAAATGGAAGAGATTAGAAAAGCCAAAGTGGCCTTAAATCATACAGAATGTAATAATTTTTTATTTTTAAACGCACAAAATGTAAAAGCCTTAAAAGTGAATTCGGAATATTTTTATCATCAACGAGAATTGGGAATTTCTTTTAAAAATATAAAAATCTTTACTAATTTAAGAGAGCTTACCTACTATCGCCTCATACTGGATGATGAGCAAATGCGTGTGCTGGCTAGAAAGTGCAAGAAAATTAAGAAATTACATTTAATAGAATGTTACAATGAGTACTTGACGCCACTGGTACCGGGGGAGCATTTGAATCTGGAATATATTTACGAAATGAAAAAGTTGGAGGAATTGGTATTATACGCAGAACCAGATGCTGAGGCCGTAATTAAATCCTATCATTTACAAGACATGTTTGTCAATTTAAAGTTAAAGAAATTGATTCTGAAAAATTTCATTATAGATGATAATGACGCCGATACTTTGGAAACTATATGCGATACTTTGGAGGTCCTCAATATGGGCATGATATCCATGTGCTATTGGCCCAGTTTTATGCATTATTTAAGTCATTTTGAAAATCTACGTGAACTTTGTATAAATGTCAGTGATTACAATACCACCTTGAATGCCCAAACCGTAGATATTCTCGCCAATAAATGTAAAAATCTGCAAAAACTTTCTCTAGAGAAATGTGATTTGAGTGTGGAAGATTTTGGTGTTTTAACAAGTCTTAAACATTTATCCTTAGACTCCTGTGGTGGTCTAACATTTGCCAATTTTCAACAGATATTGGGTGCTTTAACTTTGAAATCATTTGCCATGATTAATACTCGCATTTTTGGCAATATAAATCATATATATGTTTCACCTACTTTGGAAAAGATCAGCATTGACACCATACGCTTTACCCAGATATCGGAAGCTTTTCAAAAATCACTTAATAATTTTGAAAGTCTACACACCTTAGAGTGGTTAAATGGCGACATAAATGATAATTGGATTATAGATAAATGCCCTAAATTGAAATATCTACACATACCCAATCCGTATTTATTAAGACGTATTGTTTTCACCATGAAATCCCTCAAAGAATTGACCTTTACTTCGTGTACGGGTCTGTCGTGGTGTTTTATATTGATTTTAATACGCAACTTAAAACTAGAACGTTTGTGTCTGCAGACCAATGAACTGATAGATGATGACAAAGAAATTCCTTTTAATGCCTGCGGTATAAAAACAACATTGCGCATGATAACTATACCATGTAATATTTTTAAAATGGCTCAGTCATTTTGGCTTGATCTGATGTATTTGAATGTCGATTTACATTATTTGATTTATGGCAAACATGAAGAATTATTGGATGGTATATTTCTGGATGAGTTGATTTTCTGTGAGAGGTTTTGTCGTCGCGTCAAGTGGATAAAGATTTGCGGTTATAAATTGGGTAAAGTATATATTGTATTCTAAATTGACTTAGAATGATATTCTATTATGCAGAAGGCAAGAACTAGAACAGAACTAGAGCAGTACTAGAACATAACTGGACAGAACTAGAATAGAACTAGAACAGAACTAGAACAGAACTAGAACAGAACTAGAACTGAACTAGAACTGAACTAGAACTGAACTAGAACTGAACTAGAACTGAACTAGAACAGAACTAGAACAGAACTAGAACAGAACTAGAACAGAACTAGAACAGAACTAGAACAGAACTAGAACAGAACTAGAACAGAACTAGAACAAAGTAGAACAGAACTAGAACAGAACTAGAACAGAACTAGAACAGAACTAGAACAGAACTAGAACAGAACTAGAACAGAACTAGAACAGAGAACAGAACAGAACAGAACTAGAACAGAACTAGAACAGAACTAGAACAGAACTAGAACTGAACTAGAACTGAACTAGAACTGAACTAGAACTGAACTAGAACTGAACTAGAACTGAACTAGAACTGAACTAGAACTGAACTAGAACTGAACTAGAACTGAACTAGAACTGAACTAGAACTGAACTAGAACTGAACTAGAACTGAACTAGAACTGAACTAGAACAGAACTAGAACATAACTAGAACAGAACTAGAACAGAACTAGAACAAAAGTAGAACAGAACTAGAACAGAACAGAACTAGAACAGAACTAGAACAGAACTAAGAACTAGAACAGAACTAGAACTAGAACTTGAACAGAACTAGAACATAACTAGAACAGAACTAGAACAGAACTAGAACAGAACTAGAACAGAACTAGAACAGAACTAGAACAGAACTAGAACAGAACTAGAACAGAACTAGAACAGAACTAGAACAGAACTAGAACAGAACTAGAACAGAACTAGAACAGAACTAGAACAGAACTAGAACAGAACTAACTAGAACAGAACTAGAACAGAACTAGAACAGAACTAGAACAGAACTAGAACAGAACTAGAACAGAACTAGAACAGAACTAGAACAGAACTAGAACAGAACTAGAACTGAACTAGGACTGAACTAGAACTGAACTAGAACTGAACTAGAACTGAACTAGTACTGAACTAGAACTGAACTAGAACTGAACTAGAACTGAACTAGAACTGAACTAGAACTGAACTAGAACTGAACTAGAACTGAACTAGAACTGAACTAGAACTGAACTAGAACTGAACTAGAACTGAACTAGAACTGAACTAGAACTGAACTAGAACTGAACTAGAACTGAACTAGAACTGAATTAGAACAGAAATAGAACCTTTTTGTAAAAAAAAATTTAGAGGTTGTATCGAATATCTCCGTTATTTGTAGTCCGATTTTGTGGATTTTAAATAGTATTTTTTTAATTCATGTGTGATAGAATTATTGGAGATTCAGATCATGAAATATCTGAGGTCTCCTGAAAACTAATCTGAATATAGATAGACGAACGAGGCTATGACGGACGAGGAATGACACGGAATGAAGGGTATACAAAGAGGGTGTATGAACCTTAATAACATGAAAATCTTCTTGTATTACTAAGCAATCTTTAAAATATACCCTTCTTAAAAATACAAATGAATGTTGCTACCGATGAATAAAAATTGTAATTATAAAGACAAAAACCACAGATCTTAGACATGATATTAAATATAAATTTTCCTTATTTAACACAAGTATTTTACAAACATTGTCTCTGATAAACAGTTTTAAACAAGATCTTGAACAATAAAGACGACAAAAACAATTTTAGTTGATAAATAGACATGAATATTCGCTTACAAAAGGCGTGTTTTAATGTCTTTAAATCGGATAATATTTTGGAAAATATTTTCAAATTCTTAAATTTAAGTGAACAATTGAAATTAGTGAGCGTGTGCAAACGTTTCGAATACTTCTTAACCAAACAATTATGGCCAAAAATTTATCCAAACATAAATTTATATTTAAGACATGATATACACATTATTACCATTATAACAAATAAGGAAAACAGACATGGGATGGATGTGGACTTAGTGGAAGGAAGGAAAACCAAAATGGTATTATCACCTAAAGAACTAGTACATTTTCTACATTTACAAGCTAAACATGTTAAGACCTTAAAATTGCACTCGGAATACCAGCAGCAAGATATATGTCTTTCCTTTGAAAATATGCGAATATTTAGTAATTTAGCAGAACTTACTTATCACCGGCTATGTGTCGACGATGAACAATTAAGAGTGCTGGCGAAGAAATGTAAAAATTTACAAAAATTACATTTACTGGAATGTTACTGTCAAAATCTCTCACCTCTTATACCAGGAGTTCACTTAAATTTGAACATTTTAAACGATATGCAGCAGTTAGAGGAACTTGTCATACGAGCAGAGGCTCAAGCCAATATAGTGATGAGATCTCATGATCTTCAAGTTATATTACTGAATACCAACTTAAAAATATTAATACTACAAAATATCTCCTTATATGGTAATGCTGCTGATAACTTAGAGAACCTAACAAACAGTTTGGAGGTATTCGATGTGGGTGTCATAACCTCACAATTCTGGCCAAATTTCCACTATTATCTCAATCATTTCGATAAACTGAAAGAGCTCAGTATAAATGTCAGTGATTGTACAACAGTTTTGAATATACAAATTATACATATTTTGGCCACCAACTGTTTGCAACTGGAGAAATTGTGTTTGGAGAAATGTGATTTGTGTGTGGAAGATTTCGCTGTTTTGAAAAATCTTAAACATTTATCTTTAAACTCTTGTGGAGGTCTAACATTTGCGAATTTCCAACAGCTTTTAGGAGGCATAAAACTGCAAACATTTAGTCTCATTAATACGCGAATATTGGGTGAAATATCCCATATATATGCTTCACCCACCCTGGAAAAAATCATCATCGATAGCATACATTATGCTGAAATATCGAAAGCTTTAAAGAAATCTCTCAATAAATTTGAAAACCTACGCACGCTAATATGGTTAAATGGCAGCATAACCGACAGATGGCTCATAGATAAATGTCCCAAATTGCAATATCTTCACATACCCTGCCCACTTTCGTTAAAACCTATTATATCTCAACTAAAATCTCTTAAGGAATTATCATTTACTTCCTGCAATGGTGTGTCATGGGCTTTTATTTTGTTCTTGATAAGTGTACTGCTGTTGAAATGTTTGTACTTGAGAACTAATGAAATCATGAGTGATAATACTGTCATTCCGGTAAATGCTTGCGGTATAAAAACTTCGCTACGTATGATTTTAATACCGTGTAAAATATTTCGAAAAGCTCAGTCGTTTTGGATTGATTTGTTGTGTTTGAATGAGCAATTGCATTATTCGATTTATGGCAAACATGAAGAACTATTGGATGAGGAATTCTTGAATGAATTGCTTTTGTGTGAAAAGTTTTGTCTCAGAGTTAAATGGGATTGAGATTTGTGGTTTTAAATTGGGTAAAGTATTTGAAGAGAGAGAGAGAGAGGGAATAATTGATTAACTCTATTAAATTTATTATGTTTTATAAAGACAACAACCTATTTCTAGTTCAGTTCTAGGTCAGATCTGGTTCAGTTTCTAGTGTCGGTTCTAGTCGCGGGTACTAGTTTCAGTTCTAGTCAGTTCTAGTCAGTTTCTAGCTTCAGTTCTAGTTCAGTTCTAGTTCTAGTCATTCGTTCTAGTTATTCAGTTCTAGTTCAGTTTCTAAGTTCAGTTCTAGTTCAGTTCTAGTTCAAGTTCTAGTTCAGGTTCTAGTTCAGTTTCTAGTTCAGTAAATTCTAGTTCAGTTCTAGTTCAGTTCTAGTTCAGTTCTGTTCAGTTCTAGTTCAGTTCTAGTTCAGTTCTAGTTCAGTTCTAGTTCAGTTCTAGTTCAGTTCTAGTTCAGTTCTAGTTCAGTTCTAGTTCAGTTCTAGTTCAGTTCTAGTTCAGTTCTAGTTCATTCTAGTTCAGTTCTAGTTCAGCTCTAGTTCAGTTCTAGTTCAGTTCTAGTTCAGGTTCTAGTTCAGTTCTAGTTCAGTTCTAGTTCAGTTCTAGTTCAGTTCTAGTTTCAGTTCTAGTTCAGTTCTAGTTCAGTTCTAGTTCAGTTTCTAGTTCAGTTCTAGTTCAGTTCTAGTTCAGTTCTAGTTCAGTTCTAGTTCAGTTCTAGTTCAGTTCTAGTTCAGTTCTAGTTCAGTTCTAGTTCAGTTCTAGTTCAGTTCTAGTTCAGATCTAGTTCAGTTCTAGTTCAGTTCTAGTTCAGTTCTAGTTCAGTTCTAGTTCAGTTCTAGTTCAGTTCTAGTTCAGTGCTAGTTCAGTTTTATGATTACAAACAGGCAATTTAATGCAATTGTGTCAATAACCTATATATAACATTTTGTTATCTTTGTTAACTCTTTATATTTATGGTAGAACTTAATCCATATTTAAGATATTTTAAAAATTTTCTTTATTACATTTATATATAATTTTAATGAAATTTTATTCTTTTTTCTATTTAGATTGCATGGATCTGCAGGATAATTTTGATCGTGCCATTCAGGAGGTGAACAAATTTACAAGTCATTATCGATTTAAAAATGCTAATTTTACTATGGAGATGTAGACTTTTATGAAATTTATTAAAATTCACATATTAAGTTTAGGTAGTTGTAATAATTTTTAAAAAATTTAGAAAACATTAACTACTTACTACGAAAATTATATGTATGTCGATTATAGTTTGTTTTTTTTTTCTACATTCCGATTTCATGCTTTCCTTTTTTCTAAGGAATCAAATCATTTTTCAAAAATCTTAAATTCTAAGTTATGACACTTTTGATATAAATAAGCGATATGTAGAAGTGTAGGGAGGGCTGACTCACTTTTTTGGTTAGTAGCGCTTTTATATCTTCTTTACATTTGAATTTCTCCATACTCACTATATATAAATTCAGAAGGCGATTAAAACACATATTTATTTTTTTCATTTTCTCTTTTAAAACACACAAATATTATTTCTGTTCTCTGTTTTTTTATTTAAAGTATCAAGTAATTATTCAGTTTTTTTTGTAATTATAACAATTATTATTATTTTTAGTTCTTGCGGTTTTGATTGTTTTGATGTTGTTTTTTTTTTTGTTGTATAGAAATAAACACATATAAAATTTTCACATTTATAATTTACAAACATTTATAATAAGTTGTTATTTTTTATTTTAAGGTTTTTGTTTTCTTTTTAATTGTTTTTTTAAGTTTAATTTAATGATTTTATTATTAGTTAAATTTGATTTTTTGTATTTTTATTTTCTTACATATACAAAGTAGTTACTCATAAGTACATTGCTTTTATTTTAATTGTTGTTTGTTGTTGAATTTATTTTTAATTTGTTTTAATAATTTCTTTTGTAAATTTTAAAATAGTTAACAACATTTACGCTAAAAACAGATAAACTAACAATAAAATATTATTTTTATAAATTATATTTTTTTTAAATAAATGTTTGCTATGATTTCTTTAAACTATTTTTATTTTTAATTATAATGAGAAATTTAATAGAGAAAATATAAGAGTAATGAATGCAGTGGAAAGAATGACAAAAAGAAACAGAACATTTTTGAAAGATGTCAAATGAAGTGGTAACTAATTAACTACTGGGGGTAACAAACTGTTTCTATTAGAGCTGATGTCGGTAAGGAAATATCTTGTTTTAATATGCTTAGATTCCAAGTACTAGAACTGAACTGAACTAGAACTGAACTAGAACTGAACTAGAACTGAAACTAGAACTGAACTAGAACTGAACTAGAACTGAACTAGAACTGAACTAGAACTGAACTAGAACTGAACTAGAACTGAACTAGAACTGAACTAGAACTGAACTAGAACTGAACTAGAACTGAACTAGAACTGAACTAGAACTGAACTAGAACTGAACTAGAACTGAACTAGAACTGAACTAGAACTGAACTAGAACTGAACTAGAACTGAACTAGAACTGAACTAGAACTGAACTAGAACTGAAACTAGAACTGAAACTAGAACTGAACTAGAACTGAACTAGAACTGAACTAGAACTGAACTAGAACTGAACTAGAACTGAACTAGAACTGAACTAGAACTGAACTAGAACTGAACTAGAACTGAACTAGACTGAACTAGAACTGAACTAGAACTGAACTAGAACTGAACTAGAACTGAACTAGAACTGAACTAGAACTAACTGAACTGAACTAGAACTGAACTAGAACTGAACTAGAACTGAACTAGAACTGAACTAGAACTGAAACTAGAACTGAACTAGAACTGAACTAGAACTGAACTAGAACTGAACTAGAACTGAACTAGAACTGAACTAGAACCTGAACTAGAACTGAACTAGAACTGAACTAGAACTGAAACTAGAACTGAACTAGAACTGAACTAGAACTGAACTAAGAACTGACTAGAACTGAACTAGAACTGAACTAGAACTGAACTAGAACTGAACTAGAACTGGAACTAGAACTGAACTAGAACTGAACTGAACTAGAACTGAACTAGAACTGAACTAGAACTGAACTAGAACTGAACTAGAACTGAACTAGAACTGAACTAGAACTGAACTAGAACTGAACTAGAACTGAACTAGAACTGAACTAGAACTGAACTAGAACTGAACTAGAACTGAACTAGAACTGAACTAGAACTGAACTAGAACTGAACTAGAACTGAACTAGAACTGAAAAAAACAAAAAAACTAGAACTGAACTAGAACTGAACTAGAACTGAACTAGAACTGAACTAGAACTGAATAGAACTGAACTAGAACTGAACTAGAACTGAACTAGAACTGAACTAGAACTGAACTAGAACTGAACTAGAACTGAACTAGAACTGAACTAGAACTGAACTAGAACTGAACTAGAACTGAACTAGAACTGAACTAGAACTGAACTAGAACTGAACTAGAACTGAACTAGAACTGAACTAGAAATGAACTAGAACTGAACTAGAACTGAACTAGAACTGAACTAGAACTGAACTAGAACTGAACTAGAACTGAACTAGAACTGAACTATAACTGAACTAGAAATGAACTAGAACTGAACTAGAACTGAACTAGAACTGAACTAGAACTGAACTAGAACTGAACTGAACTGACTAACTGAACTAGAACTGAACTAGAACTGAACTAGAACTGAACTAGAACTGAACTAGACTGAACTAGAACTATAGAACTGACTAGAACTGAACTAGAACTGACTAGAACTGAACTAGAACTGAACTAGAACTGAACTAGAACTGAACTAGAACTGAACTAGAACTGAACTAGAACTAACTAGAACTGAACTAGACTGAACTAGAACTGAACTAGAACTGAACTAGAACTGAACTAGAACTGAACTAGAACTGAACTAGAACTGAACTAGAACTGAACTAGAACTGAACTAGAACTGAACTAGACTGAACTAGAACTGAACTAGAACTGAACTAGAACTGAAACTAGAACTGAACTAGAACTGAACTAGACGACTAGAACTGACTAGAACTGAACTAGAACTGAACTAGAACTGAACTAGAACTGAACTAGAACTGAACTAGAACTGAACTAGAACTGAACTAGAACTGAACTAGACTGAACTTAGAACTGAAACTAGGAACTACTAGAACTAGAACTGGCTGAACTAGAACTGAACTAGAACTGAACTAGAACTGAACTAGAACGGACCTAGAACTGAACTAGAACTGAACTAGATGAAAACTGAACTAGAACGGAACTAATGAACTGAACTAGAACTGAACTAGAACTGAACTAGAAATGAACTAGAACTGAACTAGAACTGACCTAGAACTGAACTAGAACTGAACTAGAACTGAACTAGAACTGAACTAGAACTGAACTAGAACTGAACTAGAACTGAACTAGAACTGAACTAGAACTGAACTAGAACTGAACTAGAACTGAATAGAACTGAACTAGAACTGAACTAGAACTGAACTAGAACTGAACTAGAACTGAACTAGAACTGAACTAGAACTGAACTAGAACTGAACTAGAACTGAACTAGAAACTAGAACTGAACTAGAACTGAACTAGAACTGAATCTAGAATGAACTAGAAACTGAACTAGAACTGAACTAGAACTGAACTAGAACTGAACTAGAACTGAACTAGAACTGAACTAGAACTGAACTAGAGCTGAACTAGAACTGAACTAGAACTGAACTAGAACTGAACTAGAACTGAACTAGAACTGAACTAGAACTGAACTAGATCTAGAACTGAAATATAATTGAACTGAACTAGAACTGAAATATAATTGAACTGAACTAGAACTGAAATATAATTGAACTGAACTAGAACTGAAATATAATTGAACTGAACTAGAACTGAATTGCAGAAATTTTCGATGTCAAAAAGTGCTGAAAAAATAAAAAGTACAATATGGTAAAAAAATCTTTCAATGATAACACATTTGTCACATTTGCCGATAATCGTTCTAAAAAGATCTTTCATGAGATATGTACTATAAAACAGATACGTATTGCTTTTACTTAAAACTAATTTTTGAGGACAAAACTTAATTCATTGAAGTACTTAATAAAATTGAAAGTACCCAAGATTGTGATTAACTTATAAATGAATTGAAAGCTTATTTAGAAAGTAAAAGAAAAATAAAACAAAATCATTTACTTTCACCTAAATTTACTAAATATAAATACACACGACCTCTAAATTAATTGAAATCTACTCTGACTAAAAGACTTTTTCAAATTATAACAATGAGAAAAGATGTAAAAGAAAAATTGAAAATAAATTACACTCTAATGTTATAATAATATTTGTTACTAACATTAATGTATTTTTTTCTTCTACACAACTACAACTTTGAGTTGTAAAGTAATTCCATTTAATTAATTAATATTAGCTGCTTAAACTCTATACAGTATTCTTCTCTTCCTCTTTATTACTGTCCACTTCAATCTGCAAAACGATATCGTCAGGAGGTTTACATTCTTCAATATCTCCGCCCGTCCCTGACCCCGATTGCTCCAATATTTTTTCTGGTATTGAAAAGGAACTTAACTTACGTTCGGCCAATGCAGTTTCACTATCCGCCTTCAGCAGTGTTGAACGTCTTTCATTGATAACCTGTTCGGAATCGTAGAAATCATTACAGTGTTGTAGAACCCTATGTTCGGAACGTATATAAAATATGGAGTCATCATGTTCTGAGGTTTTATGGCTTTTGGGACGATCATAAGTGCGTGAGGAATTGCTGCGTTGCAGATTTTTGTAACGTTCATGATTAACGTTGGTGGTTTTACTAAAATCAATAATGGCAGAATTTTCCATTAGTGGTAAAGAATCGGGGCGGGGTTTTTTCAATATACCAGACCGGTTGGGTGATTTCATTTCCGGTTTAGTTGTTGGTAATGCTGTTGGCGGCGGTGGTGTTGTTGGTGGTTGTGGTGGCGGTGGAAGATCTACTGGATTGATTATTGTGGTAGTGGTTAACGAACGAGGAGATTCGGTTTGGGAGATTTGATAGCTATCATCTGCTAGCTCTATAGCTTCTTCGGGCAGACAGGGTTCTAGACTTGATTGTCCCGACAGTTGACGTATGGCGGCGGGTGGCTCAGAACATACGGAAAGTTGACTTCTTCAGAAGTGGGTAGTTCGGGTAGAGGAGGGGAAAAGTTTTTGTTATAATTTTTTTGAATGTGGCAAATTCGACTAATCTTTAACTCGACCATAGTCTAAACTATAGATACCTTCGACTACAAACTGGAATATAAACTGAACTATTGATTTAACAATGCCCTGAACTAAAAACTCGACAATTTTAACCTCGAAGGAAGATTCGACTCTAGTCTATACTAGTACTATATTAGTCTGACTTGACTATAGACTTAACTATAGAATTCAGTATAGTCTAGACTACAGACTCGACCATAGCTTAGACTACAGACTCGATTATAGTCTGAACTAAACACTAGATTACTGACTCGTCTATAGTTTGGACTATACACTTGGCTAATTCTGGACAAAAGTCCACTCTATAAATCCGACTATATTCTGGACTGTATGTATAATATAACCTCGAATGAAGATTCGACCCTTGTCTGACTCGACTATAGATTTGACTATAGACTCGACTATAGTCTTAACTTTAGAATTAAGTATAGTCTGGACTATATAGCCAATAGCTTAGACTACAGCTTAGACTGGACTATAATCTGGACTATAGACTGGACTATAGACTGGACCATAGACTTGACTATAGTCTGCACTACAGACTTGAATATAGTCTTGACTATAGAATCGATTGTTATTAGGTCTATTGACTGGACTATTGTCTGAACTATAAACTTGACTATAGTATGGACTATAAAGTCATCTATAGTCTGGACTATAGTCCTGAATAAAGATTCTACAATAGAGTGGACTAAAGAGTCAACTATGGTCATCTCTATAGACTCGACTGTAGACTGGACTATAGACTCGAATATAGTCTGGACTATAGACTCGAATATAGTATGGACTATAGAATCGAGTATAATCTGGACTATAGTCCAGTACTGTAGTCTGGACTATGATTTGGACTCTAGTCTGGACTTAGTCTCGACTATAGTCTGGACTATAGAATCAACAATTTGGATTATATACTGGATTATAGACTCTACTATAGTCCATACAATAGACTCG
Source organism: Lucilia sericata (assembly GCF_015586225.1). NCBI lineage: Eukaryota > Metazoa > Arthropoda > Insecta > Diptera > Calliphoridae > Lucilia > Lucilia sericata. The sequence continues at coordinate 479 of NW_023997047.1, read as the reverse complement.
GTAGTAATCTATACTATAGACTAACCTTTACACTCGGCTTTTGTTTGGACTACAGACTCGACTATATTTTGTAGAATTTCAAAAAAATGTTAATAGAGATTTCGATCGCTCTCTAGTATAATCTCAAATTTATATTTTGTACTGATCTACGATTTGGCTTCTTAGGATTTATGCTTTTAACTTTAAGCTCATATAAGGACAATTATCGAACTTTTTTTTATATACTAAATAAAATTTATTGCTCACTTACCGAAATTCCTTTTCGACTGAAGGTGTTGTCGATGGACCTGAGCTATAACGTTTCGGTGAACGTAATATAGATTTGGGCATTACCTCTGGACTATGTAAATCTACTTGTATACGTCTTGAATCTATGCTAGAAGCACGACTGGCTATAGAAGCACAACGAGCCGTCCAGCGGCCACTATACGAAGAATCTGACATGGTAGAACATCTGTAAAAAAACAACAACAATATGT
>NW_023997046.1:0-27478 GCF_015586225.1 Lucilia sericata | reverse complement strand
TTCTATCTATCTATCTATCTATCTATCTATCTATCTATCTATCTATCTATCTATCTATCTATCTATCTATTTATCTATCTATCTATCTCTATCTATCTATCTATCTATCTATTCTATCTATCTATCTATCTATCTATCTATCTATCTATCTATCTATCTATCTATCTATCTATCTATCTATCTATCTATCTATCTATCTATCTATCTATCTATCTATCTATCTATCTATCTATCTATCTATCTATCTATCTATCTATCTATCTATCTATCTATCTATCTATCTATCTATCTATCTATCTATCTATCTATCTATCTATCTATCTATCTATCTATCTATCTATCTATCTATCTATCTATCTATCTATCTATCTATTTATCTATCTATCTATCTATCTATCTATCTATCTATCTATCTATCTATCTGTCTGTCTATCTATCTATCTATCTATCTATCTATCTATCTATCTATCTAATCTATCTATCTATCTATCTATCTATCTGTCTATCCATCTACATACGTATTTATCTATCTACGTATTTATCTACGTATTTATCTACGTATTTATCTATCTACGTATTTATCTACGTATTTATATATCTACGTATTTATCTATCTACGTATTTATCTATCTACGTATTTATCTATCTACGTATTTATCTATCTACGTATTTATCTATCTACGTATTTATCTATCTACGTATTTATCTATCTACGTATTTATCTATCCACGTATTTATCTATCTACGTATTTATCTATTTACGTATTTATCTATCTACGTATTTATCTATCTACGTATTTATCTATCTACGTATTTATCTATCTACGTATTTATCTATCTACGTATCCATCTACATACGTATTTATCTATCTACGTATCTATCTACATACGTATTTATCAATCTACGTATCTATCTACATACGTATTTATCTATCTACGTATCTATCTATCTACGTATTTATCTATCTACGTATTCATCTACCTACGTATTTATCTATCTACGTATCTATCTACATACGTATTTATATATCTAGGTATCTATCTACATACGTATTTATCTATCTACGTATCTATCTACATACGTATTTATATATCTAAGTCTATCTACATACGTATTTATCTATCTACGTATCTTCTACATACGTATTTATATATCTAAGTATCTATCTACATACGTATTTATCTATCTACGTATCTATCTACATATCAAATTTGAAGTTACTTTTGATGCCAAAGTTGATTATTGAATTTTCTAAATTTCAAAGAACCTTTACATCACTTATTTATTGAAATAATATAAACCGATGATAAAACAATTTTGACAAATAATCCAAAATATTATAATAAAAATAAAAATTATGTATAATTTAAAAAGAACTTAAAAGTTAAACCAAAAATAAAAATTAAATTAAATATAATATAATAAAAATTAAATATAGAATGTATTACAAAGCAAAGATAAATAAACAATATAATAAGAAACGTTAACGAAATACATTATTAGGATGCGAAGAGGTATTTAATAAGTAGGGACGACATTACTCTAAAATAAATTGACAATAAAACAAACAACTAAACTAGGAATTTAATATTTTCAAAAAGGAAAGAAAAACATAACTACTAGAAAAAAGGATAGGACAGAAGGCATTGAAAAGAAAAAGTTTTGAATACTAAATGAAAAAAACTACCGTATTATAAACTTACTTACCAAAACTGAAATTAGCATAAATAGCTTTTGTTGTAGAGTTGCCAGGCAATTCGGGAATACTAATTTCAAGAGGATCGAGGTGAGCTACGTTATGGCCTCGAATCTAATATCGACAAAATATATTTGTTTTTATGTTTCAATCGTTTATACCAAATATAGAGTTATGTTTTTTTTTGAGTTTGTATGGTATTTTTTTTGGAAGATATGGAAATTTTAATTTCAAACAATTTTGAAGATAAAACCGAGAAGATAGAGATATATGTATATATAGAAAAAAAGCAATAAAACAAAAGAAAAAAGAAAGTCATAAGCATTAAGTTGTTTAGTTAATGAAAATATAAATAAAATTAAAGAAATTAATTAATTAATTAAAACCATAAATGTAATTAAAGGCTTATTACGTTTGTTTAATAAGTTAAACAAAATATAAACATTAAATACAATACAGGATTAAGTTTATGACAGTATAATGGGGTTATAACAAGTATATAATAAAAATCACCAAAAAATACACATAATTAATAAAATACAATATAAACAAATAAGGTTAATTAAACCAAATGACAAAGAAGAAGAAAGTAATCAAATACCAAAACCTTAACTACACTAATTAAGTACAACTTTAAGAAAAGAAGCCTGCTAATTTAAGAAAAATAATTAAGCCTTTAAATAACAGTCGACAAGTGATTTTAATCAAAGGCTGATATTAACTAAAATAACTTTATAAATAACACTCCGAATTTCAGTTTAAAGTTAATATTCATTGTATTTTTTTTTTTTTCTTTTCAGATCGTTTTCTGTTTCTATGCATTTTGCCAAACTGCTATAGATAAAACGATTTTTAAATATCTTTTTTTTTAAATAAAAGTAAAATGAAAAAATTACCAAACAAAAAACCAGAATGTTGACGTAAAACATCTTCGTTAGCGCGACGGGTAACACCATCCTTACCCCTGACCTTTTCAACAGTTAGAATTCCCATGGGATCCAATTCAGAAGCCAAATGACCACGAGACTATATTATATGAACACAATGGTAGCAGGATATATAGATAAAACAACAATATGTATAGCAGGATAATGGATTTTCTTTTTATATGTTTTTGTTTATTATTTTTAAGTAGTCAAGAGATAAAGGAATAGGTGTGTAGTTGTTTGGAAGTTTACATATACGTATAAAGTTAATACTTAGAGGATTAATTATAACAAATTTGACAGTTGATTTTTGTTAGCCAATTATTAGTAATACATTTTTATTAATTTTAGATTTAGACAAAACATTTTTATTTTTAATTAAGCCAATTAAACTTTTACGTATACTTTTGTTAAGTTTAAGGTAATAATAATAGTGTTATTAAAATTAGCCCTTAAAGGATTTCAAAAATTGTTAATTTATTACATATATGTAAATATTGGGTGTATAACCTAAAAATGAGAGATTCGCCAGGAATGGAGAATATTGTTTTGAAAGCAGATTTTTCTTTTTTTCTATTATCTTTAAGATATACATATATATTTTTTTTTCTTGATTTAGACACGGAAGACTAAGTAATCACTAGGATCAACTCAAGTAGGAATTTCAAAACGTTTGTGATCAGCAGAATTCATCCAAAAGCGAGGAAATTGGTTACCATACGAATTGAAGCTGGGAGACCTGAAAGACTATTCCATAGACGAGTCGACTGGCTGGTAAATGCACTACTTTATTTAAAATTTTATTCTAGTTCTGTTCTATTTCTGTTCTAGTTCAGTTCTAGTTTCAGTTCTGTTCTGTTCTAGTTCTGTTCTAGTTCTGTTCTAGTTCGGTTCTAGTTCGGGTTCTAGTTCGGTTCTAGTTCGGTTCTAGTTCGGTTCTAGTTTCGGTTCTAGTTCAGTTCTAGTTCTGTTATAGTTCTGTTATAGTTCTGTTCTAGTTCAGTTCTAGTTCCGTTCTAGTTCAGTTCTAGTTCAAGTTCGTTCTAGTTTCTAGTTCTGTTCTAGTTCTGTTCTAGTTCGGTTCTAGTTCTTTCTAGTTCTGTCTAGTTCTGCTTTCTAGTTCTGTTCTAGTTCTGTTCTAGTTCTGTTCTAGTTCTGTTCTAGTTCGGTTCTAGTTCGGTTCTAGTTCGGTTCTAGTTCTGTCTATTCAGTTCTAGTTCTGTTATAGTTCTGTTATAGTTCTTGTTATAGTTCTGTTTAGTTCTGTTCTAGTTCTGTTCTAGTTCTGTTCTAGTTGTTCTAGTTCTAGTTTGTCTAGTTCTGTTCTAGTTCTGTTCTAGTTCGTGTTCTAGTTTTCTGTTCTAGTTCTGTTCTAGTTCTGTTCTAGTTCTGTTCTAGTTCTGTTCTAGTTCTGTCTAGTTCTGTTTCTAGTTCTGTTCTAGTCTGTTCGAGTTCTGTTCTAGTTCTGTTCTAGTTTCTGTTCTAGTTCTGTTTAGTTTTGTTCTAGTTCTGTTCTAGTTCTGTTCTAGTTCTGTTCTAGTTCTGTTCTAGTTCCTAGTTCTGTTCTAGTTCTGTTCTAGTTCGGTTCTAGTTCTGTTCTAGGTTCTGTTCTAGTTCTGCTTTCCAGATTCTGTTCCAGTTCTGTTCCCAGTTCTGTTCTAGTTCTGTTCTAGTTCTGTTCTAGTTCTGTTCTAGTTCGTTCTGTTCTAGTTCTATGTTCATGTTTCTAGTTCTAGTTCTAGTTTGTCTAGTTCAGTTCTAGTTCTGTTCTAGTTCTGTTCTAGTTTTCTGTTCTTATGTTCTGTTCTAGTTCGGTTCTAGTTCTGTTCTAGTTCTGTTCTAGTTCTGTTCTAGTTCTGTTCTAGTAGTTCTGTTCTATTGCTTCTGTTCTGTTTAGTTCTGTTCTAGTTCTGTTCTAGTTCGTTCTGTATCTGTTCTAGTTCTGTTCTAGTTCTGTTCTAGTTATGTTCTAGTTCTGTTCTAGTTCTGTTCTAGTTCTGTCTAGTTCAGTTCTAGCTCTGTTCTAGTTCTGTTCTAATTCTGTTCTAGTTCTGTTCTAGTTCTGATCTAGTTCTGTTCTAGTTCTGTTCTAGTTCTGTTCTAGTTCTGATCTAGTTCTGTTCTAGTTCCGTTCTAGTTTTGTTCTAGTTCTGTTCTAGTTCTGTTCTAGTTCTGTTCTAGTTCTGTTTTAGTTCTGTTTTAGTTCTGTTTTAGTTATGTTCTAGTTCAGTTCTAGTTCAGTTCTAATTTTGTTCTAGTTCTGTTCTAGTTCTGTTCTAGTTCTGTTCTAGGTCTGTTCTATTTCTGTTCTAGTTCAGTTAGTTCTGTTCTAGTTCTGTTCTAGTTCTGTTCTAGTTCTGTTCTAGTTCTGTTCTAGTTCTGTTCTAGTTCTGTTCTAGTTCTGTTCTAGTTCTGTTCTAGTTCTGTTCTAGTTCTGTTCTAGTTCTGTTCTAGTTATGTTCTAGTTCTGTTCTAGTTCTGTTCTAGTTCTGTTCTAGTTCTGTTCTAGTTCTGTTCTAGTTCTGTTCTAGTTCTGTTCTAGTTCTGTTCTAGTTCAGTTCTAGTTCTATTCTACTTCTGTTCTAATTATGTTCTAGCTTTGTTCTAACTCTATTTTAATTCTTTTCTAGATCTCTCTGGGGTTCGCAGTTATAAGCAGTTATTTCGGCACGGAATCCATATATTGCGAGATAGATGAGAAAAGGCCATAGCTAACAGTGTGCCCTATACTCTGAATAAATTCATATTATACATACTTTTCAAAATAAAAACTAAACATTAAAAAAAATTACGCATTTTTAAGATATACACCCTATATAAAAATTATTAAAAAGGGTTTATTACTTAAGTGCAAAAATTTAAGGGAAATTATTCAGAATTTGTGAATTTTTAAAGGTTTTTTATTAAATTTGCTACAAACTACTTAAATAGAGAATTAAAATTATGTGGACTTTTAATATTTAAATGATAACATTAGTCAGATTTGTTACAGGAAATAGCGGAAAACATGAATTTGTATTGCATATCAGAAAATTATTAAAGAAAATAACAAATTGCTGTGCTTACATACACAAAAATGTGTTTGGAAAATACTGGAGTTAATGGTTGCGCTGTTCAATGGAAAAGAATAAAATAAATTGCAAACATCTGACTAAAACCTACAAAACTGATATTTCGTGATAAGTGTGTTTTAAATTCTGAATAATTTCTACTACCAACTAAATAACTAATAAAAATAGAATAAAAAAAATTGAAGTGTAGGTTATGGATTTTGTTTTGTTGCAATATCAGAGAAAAGAAAATAACTAACTAAAAATGACAATAAATTAACAAATAGTAAATAAATCATAAACAAAACTAATTTATAAACGTAATACAAATACTCAAACTATTATATAATTAAAAACCCCATTAAGTGTAAAAAGAATTTAATAATAAAGAAATATAAATAGCTTTAGAAACATAAACAAGATAAAAAACTAAAAACATACCTGATAACTTCTGATAATAGCTTGAACAGCTAAATGATCATCGATAGTTTTAGAGTCGGGAGCAGCACCGCTAACCATACCAGCATAAGCTGAAACGGGTAGAGTGTTGTATTGTTGAGGAGCTAGATTTGGGGGACCACAGTAAGAGTTATTGCGGAAATAGGCATCCCAGGACTATAAAATCAAAGAAAATTAATAAGAAAATATATTTCAAAAATATATTCTAAGTAAAACTTACTGTGTGTACAGAGGTGGGATCACGCAACCAATTATTGTACATTTCTTCTACATAAGAAGCTGTGGTACCATTTGCAAAAGGCTCAGCAGCAGCTGAGTTGTAACAACGTACAGCAGCAGCAGCCATAGCATTTTTAATAATCTGTTTAATATTTTAAATAAATTAATTAATATTTATAACTATTTTCATTATATTTTCTATAATAATTACCTTCTTGTTGGCTCCATTTAAAAGCCATGTTGCAAAATTTTTATGTGCCATTGGCGATAACGCCAAATTAAAGGCTGTATTAGCTCTATGCATTATGGCTTTGAATTTCTAACTGCAAGTATATAAAAAAATAAAATTTGAATTAGTTTTATTGTTGTAGACATTTAATTAAAACAAAATCAAGTACAATTTTATAACTTGAACGTCTGCTGTTGTGGCAAATTATAAAATATTTGTGTAAATAATGTTTTATTTATGTTTGTCTAATATTTGGTAAAAATTTTCATTGTTAGAGTAAAATTATAAAGAGTTGTTTAATAAATAGTGTTTTTTATTTATTTTAACTAAACCAGTTTTGGTTTAGTTCTAGTTCAGTTCTAGTCCAGCTCTAGTTCAGTTCTAGTTCATTTCTAGTTCAGTTCTAGTTCAGTTCTAGTTCAGTTCTAGTCCAGTTCTAGTTCAGTTCTAGTTCAGTTCTAGTTCAGTTCTAGTTCAGTTCTAGTTCGGTTCTAGTTCAGTTCTAGTTCAGTTCTAGTTCAGTTCTAGTTCAGTTCTAGTTCAGTTCTAGTTCAGTTCTAGTTCAGTTCTAGTTCAGTTCTAGTTCAGTTCTAGTTCAGTTCTAGTTCAGTTCTAGTTCAGTTCTAGTTCAGTTCTAGTTCAGTTCTAGTTCAGTTCTAGTTCAGTTCTAGTTCAGTTCTAGTTCAGTTCTAGTTCAGTTCTAGTTCAGTACTAGTTCAGTTCTAGTTCAGTTCTAGTTCAGTTCTAGTTCAGTTCTAGTTCAGTTCTAGTTCAGTTCTAGTTCAGTTCTAGTTCAGTTCTAGTTCAGTTCTAGTTCAGTTCTAGTTCAGTTCTAGTTCAGTTCTAGTTCAGTTCTAGTTCAGTTCTAGTTCTAGTGCAGTTCTAGTTCAGTTCTAGTTCAGTTCTAGTTTAGTTCTACTTCAGTTCTAGTTCAGTTCTAGTTCTGTTCTAGTTCAGTTCAAGTTCAGTTCTAGTTCAGTTCTAGTTCAGTTCTAGTTCAGTTCTAGTTCAGTTCTAGTTCAGTTCTAGTTCAGTTCTAGTTCAGTTCTAGTTCAGTTCTAGTTCAGTCTAGTTCAGTTCTAGTTCTGTTCTAGTCCAGTTCTAGTTCAGTTCTAGTTCAGTTCTAGTTCAGTTCTACTTCAGTTCTAGTTCAGTTTAGTTCAGTTCTAGTTCCGTTCTAGTTCAGTTCTAGTTCAGTTCTAGTTCAGTTCTAGTTCAGTTCTAGTTCAGTTCTAGTTCAGTTCTAGTTCAGTTCTAGTTCAGTTCTAGTTCAGTTCTAGTTCAGTTCTAGTTCAGTTCTAGTTCAGTTCTAGTTCAGTTCTAGTTCAGTTCTAGTTCAGTTCTAGTTCAGTTCTAGTTCTAGTTCAGTTCTAGTTCAGTTCAGTTCTAGTTCAGTTCTTGTTCAGTTCTAGTTCTTGTTCAGTTCTTGTTCAGTTCTTGTTCAGTTCTTGTTCAGTTCTAGTTCAGTTCAGTTCTATTTCAGTTCAGTTCTAGTTCAGTTCTAGTTTAGTTCTAGTTCAGTTCTAGTTCAGTTCTAGTTCAGTTCTAGTTCAGTTCTAGTTCAGTTCTAGTTTAGTTCTAGTTCAGTTCTAGTTCAGTTCTAGTTCAGTTCTAGTTCAGTTCTAGTTCAGTTCTAGTTCAGTTCTAGTTCAGTTCTAGTTCAGTTCTAGTTCAGTTCTAGTTCAGTTCTAGTTCAGTTCTAGTTCAGTTCTAGTTCAGTTCTAGTTCAGTTCTAGTTCAGTTCTAGTTCAGTTCTAGTTCAGTTCTAGTTCAGTTCTAGTTCAGTTCTAGTTCAGTTCTAGTTCAGTTCTAGTTCAGTTCTAGTTCAGTTCTAGTTCAGTTCTAGTTCAGTTCTAGTTCAGTTCTAGTTCAGTTCTAGTTCAGTTCTAGTTCAGTTCTAGTTCAGTTCTAGTTCAGTTCTAGTTCAGTTCTAGTTCAGTTCTAGTTCAGTTCTAGTTCAGTTCTAGTTCAGTTCTAGTTCAGTTCTAGTTCAGTTCTAGTTCAGTTCTAGTTCAGTTCTAGTTCAGTTCTAGTTCAGTTCTAGTTCAGTTCTAGTTCAGTTCTAGTTCAGTTCTAGTTCAGTTCTAGTTAAGTTCTAGTTCAGTTCTAGTTCAGCTCTAGTTCAGTTCTAGTTCAGTTCTAGTTCAATTCTAGTTCAATTCTAGTTCAATTCTAGTTCAGTTCTAATTCTGGCTCAGTTCTGGTTCAGTTCTAGTTCAGTTCTAGTAATTTCAAGTAATTTTAATTTAACATCAAACCTTTTTAATTAGTGACTACATCAGTTAATATTTTGCACATCAAATTTTCACACAATTAAAACCTTGAAAATTTATCTTGAAAACAACAAATGGTTTAATAATGAATCTACATTTCACAAAAAAAAAGAGTTTCGCCAAGACATTATTTGTTTACGCAATTCGCCATAAAGACAAAGCAACAAAACACAGTTAAAAACCACCAACCGAAAGAGAGATAACAAAATTTACCCATTTTTCAAATTAAACAAATATTATACGTCAAAATTAAAACCAAGAACACAAAATTGCGCATTTAGTAAAAAACAGCAAAATAAAAAAAAATGTAGACTACATATTTATAAAACAAAAAATTTTGTTTCATTTTTATCTAGAAGTTTATAAAAATAAAATAAAGAAATAACTAAACAAATAACGTCATAATCACGTGAGAAGGTTGTTTTCAGAATTATTTCATTAATTCATTCACAAGTTCGAATTCCCCAAAAAATATGAAAGAGATAGAATGCTAAATCAACAAAAAATAAGCTTAAAAATTTAATTGGCAACAAATGGTTTTAGATTTTATCCAAATATAAGAAATATGGAATTGTTATTGTATGTCAGGGTCTCTATAACAGGAAAGAGTATTGAAAAGACCGGTTGTTTTTGTTGAGATTATAATTAAATTTTTTAAGTATTAAGTGACGTAGTTATTATTTTTATTATTTATTCTAATGAATAATTACTTTAGAAAATAAATAAAATTTAGTTTAAACAGTTATGATAATTGAAAATGCATTAGATAACCTAAACAAATTATATAAATTTTATAATTCTTTTAAACTTTCAATTTGTAACAAATTGCTTTGTGATAATATTCACGTATTCCAATATTTTAAACTTTTTAAGTTAAAATTAACAAACTTTTGAATTTTTTCGTTAATTTTTTTATATTTTTTTTAACAATATTCGTTAAGTTTTTTTTGTAAAATTTAACAAAAATCACTTTTACACAAAAAGTAAACGAACTAATAAAAAACCTGTAGTTTATTAAATTTGCTTGTTTTTTTAATTTGTTTTATACAAAAAAAAAAAAAAAACTCACACACAAGGAAAAGTAAAAGTATAATGTATTAGTCATTATATTTAAAAGTTTAAACTAATATATTGATAATATAGAGTTTGAATAAATAAAGAAACAAATTACGTCAATGTGATGGCTTGACGCTGGAAGTGAAAAAAAACTACAAATACATATTTAAATTTTGTATTTATGTTGAAAGAAATTATCGTGTGTTGATATTTATGCAAATATCTTTATTAGTTATTAAGAAAAACCAGACACTTTAAGAGATTTATACCAAAAAATTTGTTGTGTTGTTAAGTTGAATTTAGATTTATTTAAATATTTTAATTTCTTCTAAATTTCTATGAAATAATAAACCGTTTAACAATTTTAAGTGTTTGTGAAAAAATGTTCAATCGAAATGTCTGAAAATTGTTCTTGAAAAGTTTTTTTTGCCAAAAAGTTCGTCAATAAATGTTGTAAAAAAAGTTTTTCTAAAAGTTTCCTAACGAAAAATGTATCTAAAAGCTTCCTATAGAAAACATTGACAAAAAGTTTTCTAAAAGTTTCCCAGTGAGAAGTTTGTCAATATTTTTTCTAAAGAAAAGTTCTTTAAAAGTTTTTAAAGAAGTTTTTTATAGAAAAGTTTATCAACAAGTTTTCTATGGAATAAGTTTTCTAGAGAAAAGTTCTTTTAAAAGTTTTCTACACAAAAGTTCTTCTAATGATTTCCTAGTGAAAAGTTCATCTAAAAGCTTTCTATACAAAAGTTCATCAACAAGTTTTCTATAGAAAAAAAGTTAATTTATCTAAAGTTTAAAAAGTTCTTCTTAAAGTTTTCTAAAAAAGAAATTTGCAAAAGATTCCTATAGAGAAGTTCGTGAAAATATTTTCTACAGAAAAGTTCGTCAAAAAGTTTTCTACAGAAAAGTTCTTCTTAAAGTTTCCTAATGAAAAGTTTGCCCAAAAGCGTGCTAAAAAATTTTCCTGAAAAATGTTCTTTAAAAGTTTTCTACAGAAAAGTTTGTCAAAAAGTTTTTTACATAAAAATTCATCAAAAAGTTTTCTACAGAAAAGTTTGTTAAAAAAGTTTCCTAGTGAAAAGTTTATCTAAAAGCTTTCTATACAAAAGTTTGTCTAGAAATACTAGGGAAAGTTCCTTAGTGAAAAGCTTCTCTAAAGGCTTCCTATAGAGAACATAGACAAAAAGTTTTCTACAAAAAAAAGTTCTTTTAAAAGTTTCCTAGTGAAAAGTCTGTCGAAACGTTGTTAATAAATTCTATAAAAGATTGTCAAAAAGTTTTTTACAGAAAAATTCATCAAAAAGTTTTCTACAGAAAAGTTTGTTAAAAAAGTTTCCTAGTGAAAAGTTGATCTAAAAGCTTCCTATAAAAAAAGTTTCTCTAGAAAGACTAGAGAAAGTTCCTTAGTGAAAAGTTTGTCTAAAAGCTTTCTATAGAGAACATCGATAAAAAGTTTTCTACAAAAAAAGTTCTTTTAAAAGTTTCTAGTGAAAAGTTTGTCAAAAAAAATTTTTTTAAGTTTCCTATCGAAACGTTGTTAATAAATTCTATAAAAGTTTGTCTAAAAATTTTACATAGAAAGTTTCCTAAAGAAAAAGTTTTCAACAAGTTTTCTGCAGAAAATTTCATCAAAGCGTTTTCTAAACAAAAGTTTGTCGACAAGTTTTCTATAGAAAAGTTTATCAATAAGTTTGCTATAGAAAAGTTCATCGAAATGTCTTCTACAAGAGTTTATTAAGATATTTATAAAAGTTTAAAATATTTTGTCACATCGATAAATAAAGATTTTAAGTAAAAACAAAAAGTAAGAAAGATATGTTTAAAAAGTACAGACGATAAAACAATTTTAATTAAAACAATATCAGGAAAAAAATCAATGCTGACTAAGTCGACTAAATTGATTGTATTTAAATTGAATTAAGAGAAAGCTTGTAACAAATACAGCTCTAAATGTTTTAAACAAATTGCATTTTTTGCTTAAATAACAAAAATCTAATTTAAAAATTTAATTAAAATCCATTACTGTTTTATAAATAACTTTTCTTATATAAATATAATGAATTTGTTTACTCTCTCAGCAAATAATTAATTCCTTAATAGACCTGTTTTTAACACACCAAAAAAAATAAATAAAAACAATTACCTAGTATAGAACAATAATTCTAAAAAAGAACCGCAAGAGAAAAAATATATATTTTAATAGCTGACTAACACTGAAATAAAGTTAATATTAAACAATAACATAATATAAGTATAATTAAATATTTATGACACTTCTGGCAGACTTCATTTCATTTTTTTATAGGGTATAGTACAATTTTTTTTTTTTTTGTTCAACGTCTGGTAAATGGCCTTTTAAGCTCTAGTTGTTGGTATAAATTTTTTGATAAGCTAATAAGCGTGCACATAGTATATGTATAATAATTTGCCTTAAGTGACTTTCTTTTATTTTTATTTCATTTTTTTTTTAGTTTAGTACTATTTATGTTTTAAATCACATGTTCTTATCGAGAAGTTTTTTTATTATTATTTAATAAATATTGCGAATATCATCATGACGTGATGTATGACAAAGTTTAATAAAATGTTTCCAAAATATTCCCATAGCGTTCACTAACACTTAACACATTTGTCTTAATTATTATTGATTTTTATCGCAGATTGTGTTTTTGTACAAGTACAAGCTAATTATTTATATATAAATGTATCACAAGTAGTTAAACTTGTTGGATTTTAAGATTTAGTAGATATGTACGGATATTCGAAATCAAATATTTTGTTTAACATATAGAAAAAAAATTAATATTAATAATTCATGGAAAATACCATAAACGTTTGCAATGATGAGACAACTTTTTTGTTTAATTGGGAACCTCTGTTTTATTTATTTATAGCTCTACTTATATTATTTAATTATATCAGTTCATGTAATCAAACACACTTATAAAGTACCTTTAATTATGAAAAGGTTTAGACTTGACAACCTGTCGGTTGCAAATTTTGTTGGTTACAAACAGTGAGTGACAATATAATGAATATTTTTTGATATTACAGTTAATTTTTTGTCAACATCATGTTTATTTCATAACCAGATAAAAAATTCCCCTAATACAAAGTTGTGTGAAAACAATAGTAAATGTTTTTGTAATAGTTTATATAAAAAACTGAAACAGTATCTATTTTGAAAAAGTTTCATATTAACCTACAAAAACTTGAGTTGTAAGATAAAACTTTGCATTAAAAACGTAATGAAATATATCCAGCTTTTTTGCAGCTGGAAACCGAAATTACTATTTTTATAGAAAAATTCATTAAAACTTTTTTACAAAGTAAAGTTTGCCAAAAAGTTCGTCAAAAAGTTTTCTATAGAAAATTTCTTCTAAAAGTTTTTTATAGAAAAGTTTATCAAAAAGTTTTCTATAGAAAAGTTCATCAAAAGTTTTCTATAGAAAAGTTCATCAAAAAGTTTTCTACAGGAAAGTCCCTCAAAAAGTCTTTTTTAGAGAAGTTCGTCAAAAAGTTTTCTATAGAAAAGTTCCTTAAAAAGTTTTCTTTAGAAAAGCTTATCAAAATGTGTTTATAGAAAAGTTCCTTTAAAAGTTTTCTTTTTGTTTAGAGAAGTTCGTCCAAAAGATTTCTATATAAAAGTTCCTTAAAAAGTTTTCTTTAGAAAAGTTCATCAAAAAGTTTTCTATATAAAAGTTCCTTAAAAAGTTTTCTACAGAAAAGTTTGCTAAAAAGTTTTCTATTTAAAAGTTAAACAGAAGATTTCTTTAGAAAATCTGGTTAAAAAGCTGTCTATAGAAAAGTTAGTCAAAACGCTTTCTACAGAAAAGTTTGTCAAACAGTTATAATTGAAAAAGTAAAAAAAATCTATAGAAAAGTTCAACAAAAAGTTTTCCACAAAGTTTTCTATAGAAAAGTTCAACATAAAGTTTCCTATATAAAAGGTAACCAAAAAGTTTTCTAGGGAAAAGTGTAACAAAAAATTTTCCAAAAATTTTCTACAGAAAAGTTTGTCAAAAAGTTTTCTATAGAAATAAAGTTTGGCAAAAAGTTTGACAAAAAGCTTTTTTTTTTTGGAAAAAACTGGTCCCAAAGTGTTCTATAGGAAAACATTTCTATAATAAAATGTATTCACAATTTTTTTAAAGTTCTTTAATGTTTTCTATTGAAAAATTTACCAAAAAATTGTCGGTAGAAAAGTTTGCCAGAAAAGTTTTCTATAGAAACGTTTGACAAAAATTAAAGTTACCTATATAAAAGTTTGTCTAATAAAAATTTTTCTAAATTTCAAGAAATAAAAGTTTTAGAAAGATTTTAACCGGCATCCGCGAATATTTTGGTAATAAAAATAAATATTGAACAAATATAATAATTTTATAATGAAATTTTCTCAATAAGAAGCAAATATGATAAATATTTAATTTACTAGTGTTAAAATGAAAAACAAATATCAAAACAGATCTAACAAACAAATTAATAATAATATTTACACTATTTTTTTTTTTAGTCACGTGAATTAGAAAAGATAAACAACAATATAGATTATATAAATGCTCTTAAATAACTAATAATTGTAATCGACTGTCATGTAAATGTCAACAATATAAACAGTTACAAATACCACACTTTAACTCTTCAAGTGTAAACAAATGCTGACCTTGGCCTTAAAAGGGGTGGGAAAATTGAGGGATGGCATACATAATGGGCATAAAAAAGACTTTAAATCAAAATAAAAACAACATTTGCTATAATTAAAAAATTCAACTGCGAAATAAGTTACAATAGGGCGAAGCAAAAGAAAATTATCGATTTTTCTTTAGCTATTATATAAAAGCTAAAAACTAAGGAGGAAAAATCATAACAAAACCGAGAAACGGAAAATAGAAAATGAAAAGTATAAATAAAAAAAGAAAATAAACACACTAATACAAACGCCCACCAGCTCATACCAACCAACCAACCGACAGACAAACAAACACATGAAATTGGAGAAAATAAAATCTAAAAGAAAATCTATCTAAACATTTTTTTGGCTTTTCTTTTTTTACAGATTTCTAGAAATTGAAATTATTTCTAATTTGTTTAGGCTGTTACGTTTTTTATTATATCTATTAATTCATCTATTTTTGAGAACTAGCAGCATTATTTGCTGCAGCAATTGTTACGTTTTTCAAAAGGTACAAAATTGAAATGAAAATTTTCTTTTTCACAGACGTTACATAAGAAATATTTATTTTTGTAGTTTATTTAAAGTTCTTATTGGTTAAAAAAAAAATATTAAAAAATTATTTAAAATTTTTTATTTTTTAAAAAAGTTTTTCTTAAGTTTTTTTTTTTCAATATTTAAAAAATATTTTTTTTTTAATTTTTTATTTCAACTACATTACGTGTTTTGTTTTAATTTTTTTTGTTCACTTTTTTTATGTAATAATTTTAATATTGCACTTTTTTAATAATTGTAATTTTCAACTCTTTACTAACCGTTTATTAAAATTTATTAATAAATGAAAATAAAAAATTTAAACTGCGACGCGTTTAAAAATAATTGTTACTTTTTGGTATTTTTCTCTCTCTCTTACGATCTTTACGTTGGTAGCGCTACGCGTCGACTGAAAACAGTTTATGAGAATTTCATTAATCTTAAAAATGAAATGAAATTATCAAGAGTATTTTGTTCGTTTTATTTTTGTTGTACAGCATTTAATAAAACAAAATACAAAATTCAACAGCAGCAACAAATACAATAACAAAAATAATTTTTAAACAAATAAAAGAAAGCAAAGGAGAGCCACAGTCAAGATAGTATGATAAATTTCGTTAAATAAAAATAAACAAAAAAAATTCGGTAAATATAAAAAAAAATACTTTTTATTTCCAATTCATGACCGTTGGGTTGGCAAACACATGACTTTTTATTTATTTATCGTCTATATGTTTGAATTGTATGTTGCTGATGATTATGATGACGATGATTAGTTTCTTATTGTTTTCTTTAGTTGATTTTGTTGTCACAGTTCTTTTTGGGGTTTTTGTTAATAGACTAGAATAAAGCGTCATAATACCGTGGCAAAGAATTTAGCGGTAAGTATATAGAAAGATTGGTATAGAAGCATTCGTTGTATAACTTAAATATTAACCCATTAATCACCGATTTTAAGCAAAGTTTAACTGTTTTTAAAAAAGTAGTAGATTTTCTATTAGATCTTTCGTTCCCGACTTTTAGCATGCTCAATTAACCGAGAAAGGGGAGAAAGGGCAAGAGGGACGGCGAAAACGGGGCGGAGGCGAAAAGAAGGGCCAGGGGAAGGGCCGAAAAAAAGGGCGGCACAGCGCGAGAGGAGGCCCAGGGAAAACAACGAACGAACAAACGAACGAACGAACGAACGAACGAACGAAAACGAACGAACGAACGAACGAACGAACGAACGAACGAAAACGAACTAACGAACGAAAACGAACGAACGAACGAACGAACGAACGAACGAACGAACGAACGAACGAAAACGAACGAACGAACGAACGAACGAAGAACGAAACGAACGAACGAACGAACGAACGAACGAACTAACTAAAAAAAAAAAAAAAAACGAACGAACGAACTAACGAACGAACGAACGTAACGAAGGAACTAACGAACGAACGAACGAACGAACGAACGAACGAACTAACTAACTAACAAATAACTAAAAACTAACTAACTAACTAAAAACTAACTATCGAACTACGATCTATCTATCTATCTATCTATCTAGCGATCTATCATCTATCTATATCTATCTATCTATCTATATATCTATCTATCTATCTATCTATCTATCTATCTAT
Organism: Lucilia sericata; assembly: GCF_015586225.1. Lineage (NCBI taxonomy): Eukaryota > Metazoa > Arthropoda > Insecta > Diptera > Calliphoridae > Lucilia > Lucilia sericata. Next base: position 10,741 of record NW_023997046.1, on the reverse strand, counting down.
CTATCTATATATATATCTATCTCTCTAACTATCTAACTAACTATTTTCCTTTGTTTTTCAGATTGGACTAAAATCTAACATACATATTAATTATCGAAAGGGCGTATGTATTAGCTTTAAAGGGAAGGAATCTGGAGTTAGTTAACCTTAAGAACGCAAAACCATTCGACATAAGGAATGAATTAAAAATATGGTTGAAAGAATCCCATAAGGCCTCTTGGAATAATGACACGGCGGGTTTAACCACATGGGGTGAGCCTAATGAGAGCAAGACGTGAAATCTACTTAAAACGGGCAAGTCTGGTCTAGATGATAGTATTCTGAATGGACACAAACATGCGAGCATGGGGAGAGGACGGTGAAACTCTGAAGCACTTTCTTTGCCACTGTCAGCCATTCGGCGAAGTAAGATACAAATATCTTAAGAGTGATATTATTCCGGATATAAGATTCCTCACGAAAACTGATTGGAAAATTCTTAGGAATAACTTCCAGGACTCTGAGTTTCTGAACATTGAAAGATAATACATTCAGTAAACACTATTTTTTTTCAGTTTGATTACCCACAAACTTTTTTCTTCCATGAAAAGGAACGCACAACAGACCCTACTATCAACCTAACCTAATATGAATGATAATGATTAAGAGATTATTTTAAATAATTAATTTAATTTATTTTAAATAAAGATAATATTAAAAGTTCTTACATAATTTTGATTATTCCAAATTTAAAAGTTTGCCCTTCATGGGTTAACTTGCAGTAGTATCTAAGTGAAGAGAAATATTTAAGCGGAACAAGCGAACAAACACAAGTTAGCAATATCATTAAAAAAAAACACTTTTTATATAAACCTTTAAAAAAATAGTTGAACTAAAATTGATTGCATCACATTATGAACTTTAGATACTATTAAAAATAATGGAAAAAACAAAGTTCAGTTAACTTAAACTGACTTTCAATGTTAAATTTCAAATATCTAACACCTTTCAATTCAATAACATATCATATCATTCGTTAGTAACAACAATAATAATTCATAAAAAAAACAATTCTTTCTTTATCATTTCCTTAAATTATAACTGAGAGAAAGTGGTTTGTTTTAAAAAGAAAGATATCTTGAATATTGATTGTCGTTGTTGTAGTTTGGTAGACACAACAAACGGCATGTACTAGGTATGTTGGTTGTAAAAAAAAACATTTAACTAACGGAAACTACAATTATTTTATGATTTATTTTGAAAGATACTCATCAGTTAGTCAATGAATAAAATAGCAAATGCTCAAAATCGTCAGTAGTTTATATATTCCACATGATAAGCCTACAACATGTGAAATATTTTAGAAATAAAAAAAATCGTGTGCGCGCATAAATCAACCAAAAAAAATTATCAAGACGTGATGGTTTTTTTTTTCTAAACTAAGGTAGGTATGTATGTGTTATGTTTATATATAAAATTTATGCTGGATATTTTTGGTATGTATTTTATGAGACCATGACGTAGTAAGTTTCATTCAAATTTTTTAAATTTCATCATTCTTTCTCTGTGCCATTAAAAAAAGCAAAAACCGGTGATAATGAAGTTTTATATGACGTCTACTCTCTATATACATATATACATATATTTGTAAGTAAGTATTTATGTATTTGTTTTACGATTCTCTTACATTGTACATGTTTAATTTTCAATTGTTTTGTTTACGCACATTTACTTTTTTTCTCTTTTTATAATTTTTTAAACTCAAAAAGTGTTTAATATAACCTACAAGAGGCTTGTCTGCTGTAGTCTTAATATTAGAATATATGCCGACTATAATACTATTTACAATTCGTATACATATCAGATTAGTTAAGAATCTATACTTGTTCGTTTAGTTTACTTATGGTCTGTGTAAATGTTATTTTAGGTATTTTTACTATTGTTTATTTACAATATTCGAAAAATTTCTAGGAACTTTGAATGTAACAGACAGAACGTGCATATCGATGTGTAAACAATTTATTTGAATATCTATTTACAATTTGTTAGTTCAAAAAGGTTTATCAGACTTTTTTTTATTATTTTATTATGCACTTAAATCAATATTTATTTAACCCCCCAAAATGGTTGGTTAAGAAGAATGTCAGACATTAATTTATTTATTTTTACATAAAAATTATATTTACAATAACACTTTGTAAGAATTTTATCTTTCATATTAAAAAATAATTAATTTTTTAAATCATCAACGACTGCAGGCATGGAATGTTTGAATTTTGAAATAGTAAATTTCAGGGTTTTAATGTATTAAATTACTTTTTTATTTTTTCATCTATTGACTGGTTTACTTACTAGTCTCTGGATATACAAGCCTATGGAATAGTCTCTATAGATTAGTCTACGGACTAGTCTGTTGTCTATGATTAGTCTATGGACGAGCCTATTGACTAGTCCATGGACGAGTCTATGTACTAGTCTATGGACTAATCTATGGACTAGTCTATTGGCTAACCTCTGAACGAATATTGACTCGCTTATGGACGAGTATATTTTTCTAAATTATTTTCGTCTTTTAATCTTTTGAATAGTTTACTGACTAATCTCTAGAGTATACAACTCTATGGAAGAGACTATTGACTAGTCTATTGACTTGTCTATGGACTAGTCTATGGGCAAGTTCAGCATTTTTTATCTTTTGACTAGTTAACTGACTAATTTCTGGCGTATAGAAGTCTATGGACGAGACGATTGACTAGTCTATGGAATTGTGTATTGACTAGTGTATGGAGTATTCTATGGACTATTTTGTGACTAAGCTATGGAATAGTTTACAGATTGGTTGATTGGCTAGTCTATTGCGTCTATGGACTTGATATTTGAATAGTGTATGGACTATGTAGTATATGTACTATTTTATGGACTAGTCTACTGATTAATCTGTGGTTTGATCGATAGACGAACGCATAAGTACATATTGGCTAATTGACTGTTCTATGAGATAGATTAATATATTGACTAATCTGTGTAATTTTGTAATCAAAAAAGTACTAAATTTGTCGTGGGAATAATAAAGTATTTTTCTATGTAAAAAGTACTAAAGTACAATAGTATGTACTGAGTTTTCCATCAATCAATTAGAGAGTGTCTACGAAATATAACATTTCTATTACAATTGGAAATAAACGTTTTTTTATTTAAAGCGGCATAATTCTGAAAATCAATTAAAATTTTCGTTTTATTAAATTTTAATTTCATCATAAAACTTTTATAAGAGCTAACGTTTTTCCCCAAAATGCTAACGTATTTATAACAATCAAATTAAATATAAAAAATTTCAGATTAAAAACCTTATTCAAATGATTGTTGATAATCAATAGATTCTTTGGACATTGGGCTATTTATATTGTGTGGTGGCATTTGCAAAATATATTTTGTAATTACTTCTAGCACATTATTTGTCATAAAATATAAAATTATCAACGTATCTTATGCGGTTATCACATGTGCTTTCAAGTTAATACATAAGTTCGAGACCTTGAATACCTATTTCGTTTCTTTTTCATTACTTGCAAAAAGAAAAAACGATAAGATAATTTGACAAAAAGTGGGAGTGTTTTATTTTTGGTTTAAAATTTATAAAATTTCAATATGTGCACATATTAAATGCAAAGAAAATATTTAAATTATTAAATATTTATTTAGCTGGAATTTTCTAGTTCCAGACGAAAAATTTTCTGTTATCCTCAGACTTTGTCACTTGTTCAAATGTCAGCAGTACTGCAAACGTTAAGTTTCGTAGATAATCCAACCATCAAGTCTTACAATAATACTATAAATGAATTGCTCTCCCTTTTACTAGTATCGATTCTATTTTTTAATATAAAGCATATGTGTGATCGTGAGCAGCACTTAAAACATTGAAAATTGTGCAGGTCACCTTTTTGACCGCTAATTTTACTCACAAGTTCCAGAATTCTACAATGATATATATGTATGTAGATACATTTTGTTTTTATCGAAAAATAGGTATTCAACAATTTAATATGTATAGTTTTATAAAAACACATTTATTCTAATGAAATTTTTCTTAAAACCACAATATACCTAATTCAGAATATCTTTTTGAAAAATTTACAAAGCGCTCTACAATTATCACATTACCAATTTGTGGTGGATGCAGAGAAAGTTGCGCTGTTAAAAATATTAATTTTAATCTTCAAGGCAAATATCTTAAAGAAAAAGCAAAATTATATAATAAAATTCTTATTTCATCTACAATTAAAATTAATAAATGGAAAACGCGCGTCATTTTAAGTGACCACTTTTAAAAATCTGATAAAGGTAAAATTATAAATAATTTTCTAAAAATAACTGTATATGAAATTAGAAATAACAATACAACAGAAGTTCGAGTTTCGAAGTTGGCGGTTATTTTCCGCTTAAGTAAATATTAACAAAATTAAAAATTTTAATTAATACCAAAACAATAACGTGTTACTGATATTACGATGTCTTATTGATGTACCCTACACCACTATAAAATGGACAATATTATCTATTTGTGCTAAGGTTTAGACTCTATACGCTTCCAATCGACCTTGGAGTAATGATCTGAGTCGATTAAGACATACTCTTCCAACCATCCGAGCGGCTAGTGCGCAAGGTACAAGCCCATTCTTAACACATTTATATTAATTCATAACAAAGCAAATTTAAATCGGTTGAGAGTGGTGCATGAATTCACATAGTCCCCATACAGAGTTTCTCCAAGGTTAGTTGTTAGTTTTATAGTCTAGCAGTACGGATGTAGTGGGTTCGATTCCCACAAAAGCGTACGACAGCTCCGTTAACTCTTCACGCACAAAACTAAACCGCTGGACTTTTTAGGGATATGACTTCACCACACGCTTGTTTTTTTTTTTACATGTATTGACCATTTTTAATGAAAAATGGAAAAAGTGTCGCAGGATATTATCCTTTTTAGCATGTAGAGACATCAAATTATAAAAAATAACTTATTTTTCTTTGGTAATAGCCATTCACTATAGGTGTGAACTCAAAATGTAAAACAAATTTAGGACACCGGTGTCCCGTATATGTGAAAGAGTTAATTGCTTAGGTCTACTCCTTCGGTGTATTTATAACTAACTTACTTTAATTTTATTGGAAAATAAGTAAGTTTGAAACTTTTAATACAGAAATTGATTGTAATAGGTACCTATTTGTTGGGGTTTCAAGATTCAAAATTTGGTGCTCTCTTTATGGATTTGACTGGCCCCATATATTGACTTATGTTTGGTCTATTCTATAGACTAGTAGAGTTAGAGAGAATTATGTCTATGTATGCGTTACATGCTTCAGCACAAATCCATAACACACTGCCCACTATAGTGGTGTAGGGTATAAAAAGTACTTAGTATATCAATATCCTTACCAAGTCATAATAAGACATAACGCAAAATAATCAATCAACTTTATATAAAAGGTTCGTTCCTTTAATTTCCACATGAAAATAATATGAGGAAAAAAAAGAAAATCGATCGACGAGCCCCTTTTTAATACACCCAAATAAATAATAAAAATCATATTCAATACCTATAAAATTACAGATGATGTTTGCAATGAATGTAAGAAGGTTGTTCGAACTAAACTTGAATAGCAGTTTAAGGCTACAATCTTTGAGCGTGCGTTTTTGTAAGGCCAGGCCTCCAAGGTGACTAATACCGGTTTCTTCTTGCAGAATGCTGCAATTGTTGGAGAAACTAACACGAGGTTTCAAAAACACAAGCGCTTTTATGAAAAAAGAATGACACACAAAATAAAACACGTGATAAGAATTAAAGAAAAGCCCCAACGACTAGACTTTAAACTAAAAAAAAAAGAGTCATATAGTCATAAGCCACGATGACGCAGACACATCCTACACATGTTTGATTAAAGAAAAATATTTGTTTAATTTATTTGAACGTTGTTGAAGTCATAAAATTTTGTTTAAATATGCGTGAGATCAACATGTTGCGTCAAACATTTAGTTGCAGATAGTGACTCAATAACTGCAAAACTATTTGTCTACTATATTTATTGATCCTGCAGCAACAATAAATAAAATACACTAAAAACATTTGAGGACTCCACCTTATGCAGGGCAGGGCCTGCACAATATTACAAACTCACACCCCCACACACAAATTACATAATTTTGTTGCAGCAACCAACCCTTTTGATTTTGCAAAATATTTTAGTTTTAATTTATTAATTGTGTAATTTTAATCTATTGGAAATTGTAATATATTTAACGTCTAGTTGTCTAGTCCACTTCCATAATGATAATTACACAACTTTTTCTTTTTTAAATACGTTTTTTTATTATTTCAACAGCACTCACACACACGTCAATTGACCTGGTTTTTATATTGATTTATTTCACAAATATTTCTTGTTCAAATAGTTGATTTCTATTTTGTTTTAATTATCAATGTTTCTATTTGTTATTTACACAATTATTATTAATTATTTTTAATAATTTATCAGTAATTTTATTAATTTTTTACCTGTGAACGAATTGCAAGGCAACTTTTGCTTGAAGTACCGAAAACCGAATATCAGCGACGACAAAATTTATAACGGCGGTAGCAGTCAGATAAAACTTCGGCGCAACATAAATTCTTGCGTATGCCGACTAAGTTTTCAGCTGTGTTTTTATATTTTTCAATGATTTTAAAAATTATGAATAACCCACCCTTTAATGCCTGAAATGGAAATAAAGAGAGTGGAACAACATGGGAAAACACATAAATATAAATATTTTCTTTTTAATTTTCTTTCTGTAGATATATTTTAAAAATTGTCTTTAAAAAGAGATTTTTTCCAACATTTTCTAAAAGTAGGGTTTTTATTAAAATTGCTTTACAAATATATAGAAAATTTTTCGATTTTTTACTTTCTATAAATATAAAAATTTTCTAAAGTTCAGAAAAAAAAATAAATATGTTGGAATTTTTTTAAGTAAAGAAATTTTGAAAAATTGTCTTTAAATATTTAAAAATGGAGATTTTATCATTTTTCTTTTTGCAAATAGAGAATTTTTCGAAAATAGTGGTGCGTCGATAACTTTTAAAAGCAATTACTTAGTGCTAAAAGCGCTACATTGACAATGCCGATATTATTGTTTTTTTAGTTGTTTTGCAGACCGCTGGCTGGCGCTGTTGGCGTGATGTTTGTAAAGTATGTGCTGCCAGATCAATAAAAATGTGAAGTTAAGGTAACATTTAAATAAACGGGATACGTTTGGAGTTTTTTTTTAGAAAAATCGATGGAACATATTTTTAGGTATAAATTTATGAAAAATAGCTTAAAACAAGGAAGGAAAACAAATATGTTGTATTGATGACTTTTTATTCTTTGTAAGAAAATGTAAATTTTTTACATGCTAGTGTCTTGATTTTTTTGTTCTAGAACAATGAAGAATTGTTGAAAATTTTCTATAAACAGATAAATTTAAATAGCGAATATTAGGCTATTTAATTTATATATATTTTCTATTTTGTACTTTTTTCTATGATCCTCATTGATGATGAAATTTTACAAAAATTTTCACTAATATCCAGACTATTTCGAAAATATTTCTATGTATGTATATACTTGGGTTAATTATAGAACCAGACTGACGAAATCTAGATTTGTGGCGAACATATATGTATTGTCAAATCCTATATATTGGGATTTGAAGGAGTTTTTAGTCTAGAATTAAATTTCTGATGAAGGTCTAATATAGGAGTTCCCATAATGCATATTCAGAGAAGTTGGTAAAGTTATTTATAATAGGAACAAGCGCATTATATCCAACCCTTTTATGCTGATGAAGGGAATAAAAATACCATTTATTTTGATTCTTCTTTTTAGACAATTTAAACATAAATAATGTTTTAAAAATTATTTTCCCAAAAGTACAACAATGTAAAACGAAAATACAATTACAAATCCCAAACCTTCTACTAGTTGTCGCAAACACGTGTACTATCTGGCAACTATTAAGTAATGTTACACTCAAAAGATAAACAAACAGCAAAAACATATACAAAAGCTAGATGTTATAAGAACACTTTAACCCTTAAATGAGAAAAATGCTTTTATTTGATATGAAAATTTAATTTATTAAGTAAATTTTATAAAACAATTCAATTAATCATATTATTAATTATTTATTATATTATTCATTTTCTAAAATACCTTTAACTTTTTTCACACACAACGTTCTTTGATTTTGTGTTAATCTTTTACCGTTGCTAAGTATGAATCTTAAAAGAAGTTGTGTTTCGTTATTACTCTCGCAAACTTCTAATTTCAATTTATTTTTTCCAACTTTACAAGCGGTTTTAAATGTTTCTCTAGTGATTTGCAATTTAAATTTAATTTTTCTAACTCGTTCTTCTGCAAATGTATGATTGAGAAAACAAGTTGAGGATTTCTTTTAATTTAGTTTCTGTGGTATCGTTGAAGTTTAACTTATGACCACGTATGGGCATATCAAAGTTCAAACCGAAACCCACATCCAAAATAGAACGCATTTCATTTTTCACACCCGAATTATTGAGTCTGGTGGTTCTTGGTCCATGACTAATGATGGTTTTTAAAATTGATTCTTAACGATTCTCTTTCGGCTATTGTCTGTAGATTATTGTACAATCTGGCATAATAGCGGGGACTCCTATAGCCTCTCTTGGTATCGATATATGTACGCTGTATTTCGGAGATTAATTGGCCATTTACTAGACCATCATGGGTGAACAATAAATTGGTCGTATTACATTTTTCTTCTATTTTCAAACCATAATCGTTTAGTTTATATTTGGTTTTTATAAATCCAACTTTGGTATCTTGCCTATAGATGTCGGTTTTTGTTTTAAGCTCTGTATTACAAATTACCGAATTGGTTATTTGTAAAATTATTAAAAAGTAAATCAATTTACTGGGTATGAAACTCATGTTGATAATGATATGGGAAAAATATAACTTTAGTTTGCGTTTATATAGGAAGTTTATAATAGGATTCTTGTTAAATATTACACATTGTCAAGGAAACAATTGAAGTTTAAATGAAAAAAAATAATTATACGATTTTTAGCTATTGTTAATTACTATGTAAATAACAATTATTAAAATGCTTACATAATAATTATAAAAAGCTGTATTTACTTTAATAAATATAATAATGACTTTTTATAGTCATTATTCTATTTACACACGTGGTACGTTTATATGCTATCTTTTTTATACCCTTCACCTTCGTGAGAAGGGATTATAAAGGTTTGTCATGTCGTTTGTAATACATATTTACAATTAAAAAAAGTTTGAATCAAATTTACTCAGAAGTATGGTAGCAAATCGAACCCAATGTTTTTAAGTAAGATCATGAATAAAATGGAGATTGCTGTCCTTATATAAAAACCCCCTTATATGATCCAAATTGCAAAATAATTCATATATAAACTCTTTATTTAATATGTCAAAAAAATACATTTCAGAGAACTTTCATTTGGTATACAAGTTAATATATATTCCTATAATATTGTATCTCCATTAGTAAGAATTTGCCATTTAATAAAAAGTTAAATTTTTATTGTAAATTGAGCTTTTAGTGGAGGAAATCTAAAAATTGTATTTCTTTTAAAAATCTAGATTTTAAAAATTAAGTTGAGGCTATAGACTCATATAAAGACTACTATATAGTAAATAGATCCCTCTTAGCTGTCTCTAAGGGTAGCTAGACTGGTAGACTTATTTGTAATCGAGACTGTGGCTTATATATAAGTAGTCGAGACTATAGAATAATCCAAGATGTTTGAGTTCTTTTAAAAAATTGCTTCTTCAACCAAACCTACGGATATCAAAAGTTAGTTTGTTAGTTAGAAGTAAGCTAGATAGTTAGTGATTTAGTGATTAGTAAGTTAGTTAGGTAGTTAGTTAGTTAGTTAGTTAGTTTGTTAGGTAGGTAGTTAGTTAATCAGTAGTTTGTAGGTAGTTAGTTAGTTAGTTAGTTAGTTAGTTAGTTAGTTAGTAGTGTAGTTAGTTAGTTAGTCGTAGTTAGTTAGTTAGTTAGTTAGTTAGTTAGTTAGTTAGTTAGTTAGTTAGTTAGTAGTTAGTAGTTAGTTAGTAGTTAGTAGTTAGTTAGTAGTTAGTTAGTTAGTTAGTTGTAGTAGTTAGTTAGTTAGTTAGTGTTAGTTAGTTAGTTAGTTAGTTAGTTAGTTAGTTAGTTAGTTAGTTAGTTAGTTAGTTAGTTAGTTAGTTAGTTAGTTGTAGTTAGTTAGTTAGTTAGTTAGTTAGTTAGTTAGTTAGTTAGTTAGTTAGTTAGTTAGTTAGTTAGTTAGTTAGTTAGTTAGTTAGTTAGTTAGTTAGTTAGTTAGTTAGTTAGTTAGTTAGTTAGTTAGTTAGTTAATTAGTTAGTTAGTTAGTTAGTTAGTTAGTTAGTTAGTTAGTTGTAGTTAGTTAGTTAGTTAGTTAGTTAGTTAACGTTGTTGTATATGATATTTGTCATAAATCTAGGGATTAAAATCAACATAAAAAGTACAAGAAAATACGTCTGCGTGTATATTACTTTTAATGTTCGATCTCACCGGAAATTTAAAAATATCTCAAAGATGCTATAATTGTTTTGTTTTCAATTAACTAAATTTAAATATCTAACAAGTTTCAATGCTTTTATTAAATACATATGTGTTTAATAAAAGGAAAACAAAGTTAACGAAGACAACTTTTCATCTGT
>NW_023997045.1:0-27758 GCF_015586225.1 Lucilia sericata | reverse complement strand
TCGGGGCCTTAAATTACCGCATTTTAAACCTGTACCATAATATACCGATCTATCCAATTTTTGTAAAAATTCATTATGCCACAAATTATACACAAAACCAAAGTGCAATTGTAATGCTTTAAAATGATGCATAATGACTGTAATAGCATGAAATCTGTCAAAGTTATTCACAACCATATCGGAACCTCAAATTACCGCGTTTTAACCTGGGAAATAATTCTACCGATTTATCCAATTGGCCGTTTTTCTAAAAACATTATGCAATAATTATATACCAAAACAAATGCAATTTTAATGCTTTAAAATGGTACATAGAACAATAACTACCGATCCATCAAATTGACCATTTTTAGACGAGCACATTATGCCACAAATGATATACCAAATTAAAGTGCAATCATAATGCTCTAAACTGATGCATAAATGACTGTCATAGCATGAAAACTGTCAAAGTAATTACAACCATATCGGAACCTCAAATTACCGCCTTTTTAAACCTGGGAAAATAATTCTATCGATCTATCCAATTGGCCATCTTCTAAAAATACATTATGCATAAATTATATACCAAAACAAATGGCAACTAATGCAATAAAAAGATAAACGATTGTTATAACACGAAAACTATAAAAGTTATTTGCAACCATATCGGAGCCTTAAATTACCGCATTTTTGAACCTGTACCAATAAATTACCGATCTATCCAATTTTTTTAAAAATTCATTATGCCACAAATTATACACCAAAATAAAGTGCAACTGTAATGCTTTAAAATGATGCGTAAACTAATGCCCTAGCATGAAAACTGTCAAAGTAATTCACAACCATATCGGAACCTCAAATTACCGCCTTTTTAAACCTGGGAAAATAATTCTATCGATTCTATCCAATTGGCCATCTTCTAAAATACATTATGCAATAATTATTACCAAAACAAATGGCAAATAATAATGCAATAAAAAGATGTATAAACGATGTTATAACATGAAAACTATAAAAGTTATTTGCACCCATATCGGAGCCTTGAATTACCGCATTTTTAAACCTGTACCAATAAATATACCGATCTATCCAACTTTTGTAAAAATTCATTATGCCACAAATTATACACCAAAATAAAGTGCAACTGTAATGCTTTAAAATGATGCATAAAACTATTGCCCTAGCATGAAAACTGTCAAAGTTATTTGCAACCATATCGGAACCTCAAATTACCGCGTTTTTAAACATAGAACAATAATTCTACCGATCCATCAAATTGACCATTTTTTAGACGAGCACATTATGCCACAAATGATATACCAAATTAAAGTGCAATCATAATGCTCTAAAATGATGCAATAAATGACTGTCATAGCATGAAAACTGTCAAAGTTATTCACAACCATATCGGAACCTCAAATTACCGCCTTTTAAACCTGGGAAAATAATTCTATCCGATCTATCCAATTGGCCATTTTCTAAAAATACATTATGCAATAAATTATATACCAAAACAAATGGCAATTTTAATGCTTTAAATGGTGCATAAACGACTGTCCTAGCACGAAAACTGCCAAAGTTAATTGCAACCATATCGGAACCTCAGATTACTGCTTTTATTAAATATAGAACAATAATTCTACCGATCTATCAAATTGACCAATTTGTAAAAACACACATTATGCTGCAAATTATATACCATATTAAAGTGCAATCATAATGCTTTAAAATTATGCATAATGACTGTCATAAGCGTGAAAACTGTCAATGTTATTTGCAGCCATATCAGAACCTCAAACTACCGCGTTTTTAAAGCTGTGAAAATAATTCTACCGATCTATCCAATTGGCCATTTTCCAAAAAATATATTATGGAATAAATTATAGACCAAAGCAAATGGCAACTATAATGCAATAAAAGATATATAAACGACTGTTATAACATGAAAACTATAAAAGTTATTTGCAACCATATCGGAGCCTTAAATTACCGCATTTTTGAATCTGTACCAATAAATATACCGATCTATCCAATTTTTGTAAAAATTCGTTATGCCACAAATTATACACCAAAATAAAGTGCAACTGTAATGCTTTAAAATGATGCGTAAACTAACTGCCCTAGCATGAAAACTGTCAAAGTTATTTGCAACCATATCGGAACCTCAAATTACCGCGTTTTTAAACATAGAACAATAATTCTACCGATCCATCAAATTGACCATTTTTTAGACGAACACATTATGCCACAAATGATATACCAAATTAAAGTGCAATCATAATGCTCTAAACTGATGCATAAATGACTGTCATAGCATGAAACTGTCAAAGTAATTCACAACCATATCGGAACCTCAAATTACCGCCTTTTTAAACCTGGGAAAATAATTCTATCGATCTATCCAATTGGCCATCTTCTAAAAATACATTATGCAATAACTATATATACCAAAAAAATGGCAACTAAAATGCAATAAAAAGGTGTATAAACGACTGTTATAACATGAAAACTATAAAAGTTATTTGCAACCATATCGGGGCCTTAAATTACCGCATTTTTAAACCTGTACCAATAAATATACCGATCTATCCAATTTTTGTAAAAATTCATTATGCCACAAATTATACACAAAAACAAAGTGCAACTGTAATGCTTTAAAATGATGCATAAATGACTGTAATAGCATGAAAACTGTCAAAGTTATTCACAACCATATCGGAAACCTCAAATTACCGCCTTTTTAAACCTGGGAAAATAATTCTACCGATTTATCCAATTGGCCGTTTTCTAAAAATACATTATGCAATAAATTATATACCAAAACAAATGGCAATTTTAATGCTTTAAAATGGTGCATAAACGACTGTCCTAGCACGAAAACTGCCAAAGTTTAATTGCAGCCATATCGGAACCTCAGATTACCGCGTTTATTAAACATAGAACAATAATTCTACCGATCTATCAAATTCACCAATTAGTAAAAACACACATTATGCTACAAATTATATACCATATTAAAGTGCAATCATAATGCTTTAAAATGAAGCATAAATGACTGTCATAGCATGAAACTGTCAATGTTATTTGCAACCATATCGGAACCTCAAATTACCGCCTTTTTAAGCTGTGAAAATAATTCTACCGATCTATCCAATTGGCAATTTTCTAAAAATATATTATGCAATAAATTATACACCAAAACAAATGGCAACTATAATGCAATAAAAAGATATATAACGACTGTTATAACATGAAAACTATAAAAGTTATTTGCAACCATATCGGAGCCTTGAATTACCGCATTTTTAACCTGTACCAATAAATATACCGATCTATCCAACTTTTGTAAAAATTCATTATGCCACAAATTATACACCAAAATAAAGTGCAACTGTAATGCTTTAAAATGATGCATAAAACTATTGCCCTAGCATGGAAACTGTCAAAGTTATTTGCAACCATATCGGAACCTCAAATTACCGCGTTTTTAAACATAGAATAATAATTCTACCGATCCATCAAATTGACCATTTTTTAGACGAACACATTATGCCACAATGATATACCAAATTAAAGTGCAATCATAATGCTTTAAAATGATGCATAAATGACTGTCATAGCATGAAAACTGTCAAGTTATTCACAACCATATCGGAACCTCAAATTACCGCCTTTTAAACCTGGGAAAATAGTTCTACCGATCTATCCAATTGGCCATTTTCTAAAAATACATTATGCAATAAATTATATACCAAAACAAATGGCAATTTTAATGCTTTAAAATGGTGCATAAACGACTGTCCTAGCACGAAAACTGCCAAAGTTAATTGCAACCATATCGGAACCTCAGATTACTGCGTTTATTAAACATAGAACAATAATTCTACCGATCTATCAAATTGACCAATTTGTAAAAAAACACATTATGCTACAAATGATATACCATAATTAAAGTGCAATCATAATGCTTAAAATGATGCATAAATGACTGTCATAGCATGAAAACTGTCAAAGTTATTTGCACAACCATATCGGAACCTCAAATTACCGCCTTTTTAAAGCTGTGAAAATAATTCTACCGATCTATCCAATTGGCAATTTTCTAAAAATATATTATGCAATAAATTATATACCAAAACAAATGGCAACTATAATGCAATAAAAGATATATAAACGACTGTTATAACATGAAAACTATAAAAGTTATTTGCAACCATATCGGAGCCTTGAATTACCGCATTTTTAAACCTGTACCAATAAATCACGATCTATCCAATTTTGTAAAAATTCATTATGGCACAAATTATACACCAAAATAAAGTGCAACTGTAATGCTTTAAAATGATGCATAAAACTAATGCCCTAGCATAAAACTGTCAAAGTTATTTGCAACCATATCGGAACCTCAAATTACCGCGTTTATAAACATAGAACAATAATTCTACCTATCCATCAAATTGGCCATTTTTTAGACGAACACATTGTGCCACAAATTGATATACCAAATTAAAGTGCAATCATAATGCTTTAAAATGATGCATAAATGACTGTCATAGCGTGAAAACTGTCAATGTTATTTGCAGCCATATCGGAACCTCAAACTACCGCGTTTTTAAAGCTGTGAAAATAATTCTACCGATCTATCCAATTGGCCATTTTCCAAAAATATATTATGGAATAAATTATATACCAAAGCAAATGGCAACTATAATGCAATAAAAAGATATACAAACGACTGTTATAACATGAAAACCATAAAAGTTATTTGCAACCATATCGGAGCCTTAAATTACCGCATTTTTGAACATGTACCAATAAATATACCGATCTATTCAATTTTTGTAAAAATTCATTATGCCACAAATTATACACCAAAATAAAGTGCAACTGTAATGCTTTTAAAATGATGCGTAAACTAATGGCCTAGCATGAAAACTGTCAAAGTTATTTGCAACCATATCGGAACCTCAAATTACCGCGTTTTTAAACATAGAACAATAATTCTACCGATCCTTCAAATTGACCATTTTTTAGACGAACACATTGTGCCACAAATGATATACCAAATTAAAGTGCAATCATAATGCTTTAAAATGATGCATAAATGACTGTCATAGCATGAAACTGTCAAAGTTATTCACAACCATATCGGAACCTCAAATTACCGCCTTTTTAAACCTGGGAAATAGTTCTACCGATCTATCCAATTGGCCATTTTCCAAAAATATATTATGGAATAAATTATATATCAAAGCAAATGGCAACTATAATGCAATAAAAAGATATATAAACGACTGTTATAACATGAAAACTATAAAAGTTATTTGCAACCATATCCATAACCATTAAATTGCAACCATATCAGATTACTGCTTTTATTAACATAGAACAATAATTCTACCGATCTATCAAATTGACCAATTTGTAAAAACACACATTATGCTACAAATTATATACCATATTAAAGTGCAATCATAATGCTTTTAAAATGAAGCATAAATGACTGTCATAGCATGAAAACTGTCAATGTTATTTGCAACCATATCGGAACTCAAATTACCGACTTTTTAAAGCTGTGAAAATAATTCTACCGATCTATCCAATTGGCAATTTTCTAAAAATATATTATGCAATAAATTATATACCAAAACAAATGGCAACTATAATGCAATGAAAAGATATATAACGACTGTTATAACATGAAAAACTATAAAAGTTATTTGCAACCATATCGGAGCCTTGAATTACCGCATTTTTAAACCTGTACCAATAAATATACCGATCTATCCAACTTTTGTAAAAATTCATTATGCCACAAATTATACACCAAAATAAAGTGCAACTGTAATGCTTTAAAATGATGCATAAACTATTGCCCTAGCATGAAAACTGTCAAAGTTATTTGCAACCATATCGGAACCTCAAATTACCGCGTTTTTAAACATAGAACAATAATTCTACCGATCCTTCAAATTGACCATTTTTTAGACGAACACATTATGCCACAAATGATATACCAAATTAAAGTGCAATCATAATGCTCTAAACTGATGCATAAATGACTGTCATAGCATGAAAACTGTCAAAGTAATTCACAACCATATCGGAACCTCAAATTACCGCCTTTTTAAACCTGGGAAAATAATTCTATCGATCTATCCAATTGGCCATCTTCTAAAAATACATTATGCAATAAATTATATACCAAAACAAATGGCAACTAAAATGCAATAAAAGGATGTATAAACGACTGTTATAACATGAAAACTATAAAAGTTATTTGCAACCATATCGGGGCCTTAAATTACCGCATTTTTAAACCTGTACCAATAAATATACCGATCTATCCAATTTTTGTAAAAATTCATTATGCCACAAATTATACACAAAACAAAGTGCAACTGTAATGCTTTAAAATGATGCATAAATGACTGTCATAGCATGAAAACTGTCAAAGTTATTCACAACCATATCGGAACCTCAAATTACCGCGTTTTTAAACCTGGGAAAATAATTCTACCGATTTATACAATTGGCCGTTTTCTAAAAATACATTATGCAATAAATTATATACCAAAACAAATGGCAATTTTAATGCTTTAAAATGGTGCATAAAACGACTGTCGTAGCACGAAAACTGCCAAAGTTAATTGCAAACAATATCGGAACCTCAGATTACTGCTTTTATTAAACATAGAACAATAATTCCACCGATCTATCAAATTGACCAATTTGTAAAAACACACATTATGCCACAAATGATATACCAAATTAAAGTGCAATCATAATGCTTTAAAATGATGCATAAATGACTGTCATAGCATGAAAACTGTCAATGTTATTTGCAACCATATCGGAACCTCAAATTACCGCCTTTTTAAAGCTGTGAAAATAATTCTACCGATCTATCCAATTGGCAATTTTCTAAAAATATATTATGCAATAAATTATATACCAAAACAAATGGCAACTATAATGCAATAAAAAGATATATAAACGACTGTTATAACATGAAAACTATAAAAGTTATTTGCAACCATATCGGAGCCTTGAATTACCGCATTTTTAAACCTGTACCAATAAATATACCGATCTATCCAACTTTTGTAAAAATTCATTATGCCACAAATTATACACCAAAATAAAGTGCAACTGTAATGCTTTAAATGATGCATAAATGACTGTCATAGCATGAAACTGTCAAAGTTATTTGCAACCATATCGGAACCTCAAATTACCGCGTTTTTTAACATAGAACAATAATTCTACCGATCCATCAAATTGACCATTTTTTAGACGAACACATTATGCCACAAATATACCAAATTAAAGTGCAATCATAATGCTCTAAACTGATGCATAAATGACTGTCATAGCATGAAACTGTCAAAGTTATTCACAACCATATCGGAACCTCAAATTACCGCCTTTTTAAACCTGGGAAAATAATTCTACCGATCTATCCAATTGGCCATTTTCTTAAAATAGATTATGCAATAAATTATACACCAAAACAAATGGCAATTTTAATGCTTTAAAATGGTGCATAAACGACTGTCCTAGCACGAAAACTGCCAAAGTTAATTGCAACCATATCGGAACCTCAGATTACCGCGTTTATTAAACATAGAACAATAATTCTACCGATCTATCAAATTGACCAATTTGTAAAAATACACATTATGCTACAAATGATATACCATATTAAAGTGCAATCATAATGCTTTAAAATGATGCATAAATGACTGTCATAGCGTGAAAACTGTCAATGTTATTTGCAGCCATATCGGAACCTCAAACTACCGCGTTTTTAAAGCTGTGAAAATAATTCTACCGATCTATCCAATTGGCCATTTTCCAAAATATATTATAATATACTATAATGCAATAAAAAGATATATAAACGACTGTTATAACATGAAAATTATAAAAGTTATTTGCAACCATATCGGAGCCTTAAATTACCGCATTTTTGAACCTGTACCAATAAATATACCGATCTATCCAATTTTTGTAAAAATTCATTATGCCACAAATTATACACCAAAATAAAGTGCAACTGTAATGCTTTAAAACGGTGCATAAACGACTGTCCTAGCACGAAAACTGCCAAAGTTAATTGCAACCATATCGGAACCTCAGATTACTGCTTTTATTAAACATAGAACAATAATTGTACCGATCTATCAAATTGACCAATTTGTAAAAACACACATTATGCTACAAATTATTTACCATATTAAAGTGCAATCATAATGCTTTAAAATGATGCATAAATGACTGTCATAGCATGAAAACTGTCAAATTACCGACTTTTTAAAGCTGTGAAAATAATTCTACCGATCTATCCAATTGGCAATTTTCTAAAAATATATTATGCAATAAATTATATACCAAAACAAATGGCAACTATAATGCAATAAAAAGATATATAAACGACTGTTATAACATGAAAACTATAAAAGTTATTTGCAACCATATCGGAGCCTAGAATTACCGCATTTTTAAACCTGTACCAATAAATATACCGATCTATCCAACTTTTGTAAAAATTCATTATGCCACAAATTATACACCAAAATAAAGTGCAACTCTAATGCTTTCAAATGATGCATAAATGACTGTCATAGCATGAAAACTGTCAAAGTTATTCAGAACCATATCGGAACCTCAAATTACCGCCTTTTTAAACCTGGGAAAATAATTCTACCGATCTATCCAATTGGCCATTTTCTTAAAATACATTATGCAATAAATTATATACCAAAACAAATGGCAATTTTAATGCTTTAAAATGGTGCATAAACGACTGTCCTAGCACGAAAACTGCCAAAGTTAATTGCAACCATATCGGAACCTCAGATTACTGCTTTTATTAAACATAGAACAATAATTCTACCGATCTATCAAATTGACCAATTTGTAAAAACACACATTATGCTACAAATTATATACCATATTAAAGTGCAATCATAATGCTTTAAAATGAAGCATAAATGACTGTCATAGCATGAAAACTGTCAATGTTATTTGCAACCATATCGGAACCTCAAATTACCGCCTTTTTAAAGCTGTGAAAATAATTCTACCGATCTATCCAATTGGCAATTTTCTAAAAATATATTATGCAATAAATTATATACCAAAACAAATGGCAACTATAATGCAATAAAAAGATATATAAACGACTGTTTATAACATGAAAACTATAAAGTTATTTGCAACCATATTCCTTGAATTACCGCAGTTTTAAACCTGTACCAATAAATATACCGATCTATACAACTTTTGTAAAAATTCATTATGCAAATGATGCATAAACTATTGCCCTAGCATGAAAACTGTCAAAGTTATTTGCAACCATATCGGAACCTCAAATTACCGCGTTTTTAAACATAGAACAATAATTCTACCGATCCATCAAATTGACCATTTTCTAGACGAACACATTATGCCACAAATGATATACCAAATTAAAGTGCAATCATAATGCTCTAAACTGATGCATAAATGACTGTCATAGCATGAAAACTGTCAAAGTAATTCACAACCATATCGGAACCTCAAATTACCGCCCTTTTAAACCTGGGAAAATAATTCTATCGATCTATCCAATTGGCCATCTTCTAAAAATACATTATGCAATAAATTATATACCAAAACAAATAGCAACTAAAATGCAATAAAAAGATGTATAACATGTTATAACATGAAAACTATAAAAGTTATTTGCAACCATATCGGGGCCTTAAATTACCGCATTTTTAAACCTGTACCAATAAATATACCGATCTATCCAATTTTTGTAAAAATTCATTTTGCCACAAATTATGCACAAAAACAAAGTGCAACTGTAATGCTTTAAAATGATGCATTAATGATTGTCATAGCATGAAAACTGTCAAAGTTATTCACAACCATATCGGAACCTCAAATTACCGCCTTTTTAAACCTGGGAAAATAATTCTACCGATTTATCCAATTGGCCGTTTTCTAAAAATACATTATGCAATAAATTATATACCAAAACAAATGGCAATTTTAATGCTTTAAAATGGTGCATAAACGACTGTCCTAGCACGAAAACTGTCAAAGTTAATTGCAGCCATATCGAAACCTCAGATTACCGCGTTTATTAAACATAGAACAATAATTCTACCGATCTATCAAATTCACCAATTAGTAAAAACACACATTATGCTACAAATTATATACCATATTAAAGTGCAATCATAATGCTTTAAAATGAAGCATAAATGACTGTCATAGCATGAAAACTGTCAATGTTATTTGCAACCATATCGCAACCTCAAATTACCGCCTTTTTAAAGCTGTGAAAATAATTCTACCGATCTATCCAATTGGCAATTTTCTAAAAATATATTATGCAATAAATTATATACCAAAACAAATGGCAACTATAATGCAATAAAAATATATATAAACGACTGTTATAACATGAAAACTATAAAAGTTATTTGCAACCATATTCCTTGAATTACCGCATTTTTAAACCTGTACCAATAAATATACCGATCTATCCAACTTTTGTAAAAATTCATTATGCCACAAATTATACACCAAAATAAAGTGCAACTGTAAAGCTTTAAAATGATGCATAAACTATTGCCCTAGCATGAAAACTGTCAAAGCTATTTGCAACCATATCGGAATCTCAAATTACCGCGTTTTTAAACATAGAACAATAATTCTACCGATCCATCAAATTGACCATTTTCTAGACGAACACATTATGCCACAAATGATATACCAAATTAAAGTGCAATCATAATGCTCTAAACTGATGCATAAATGACTGTCATAGCGTGAATGCAGCCATATGTTATTTGCAACCATATTGGAACCTCAAACTACCGCGTTTTTAAAGCTGTGAAAATAATTCTACCGATCTATCCAATTGGCCATTTTCCAAACATATATTATGGAATAAATTATATACCAAAGCAAATGGCAACTATAATGCAATAAAAAGATATATAAACGACTGTTATAACATGAAAACTATAAAAGTTATTTGTAACCATATCGGGGCCTTAAATTACCGCATTTTTTGAACCTGTACCAATAAATATACCGATCTATCCAACTTTTGTAAAAATTCATTATGCCACAAATTATACACCAAAATAAAGTGCAACTGTAATGCTTTAAAATGATGCATAAACTATTGCCCTAGCATGAAAATTGTCAAAGTTATTTGCAACCATATCGGAACCTCAAATTACCGCGTTTTAAACATAGAACAATAATTCTACCGATCCATCAAATTGACCATTTTTTAGACGAACACATTATGCCACAAATGATATACCAAATTAAAGTGCAATCATAATGCTCTAAACTGATGCATAAACGACTGTCCTAGCACGGAAACTGCCAAAGTTAATTGCAGCCATATCGGAACCTCAGATTACCGCGTTTATTAATCATAGAACAATAATTCTACCGATCTTTCAAATTCACCAATTTTACTAATTTATTTTACACACATTATGCCACAAATGATATACCAAATTAAAGTGCAATCATAATGCTCTAAACTGATGCATAAATGACTGTCATAGCATGAAAACTGTCAAAGTAATTCACAACCATATCGGAACCTCAAATTACCGCCTTTTTAAACCTGGGAAAATAATTCTATCAATCTATCCAATTGGCCATCTTCTAAAAATACATTATGCAATAAATTATATACCAAACAAATGGCAACTAAAATGCAATAAAAAGATGTATAAACGACTGTTATAACATGAAAACTATAAAAGTTATTTGCAACCATATCGGGGCCTTAAATTACCGCATTTTTAAACCTGTACCAATAAATATACCGATCTATCCAATTTTTGTAAAAATTCATTATGCCACAAATTATACACAAAAACAAAGTGCAACTGTAATGCTTTAAATGATGCATAAATGACTGTCATAGCATGAAAACTGTCAAAGTTATTCACAACCATATCGAACCTCAAATTACCGCCTTTTTAAACCTGGGAAAATAATTCTACCGATTTATCCAATTGGCCGTTTTCTAAAAATACATTATGCAATAAATTATATACCAAAACTAATGGCAATTTTAATGCTTTAAAATGGTGCATAAACGACTGTCATAGCATGAAAACTGTCAATGTTATTTGCAACCATATCGGAACCTCAAATTACCGCCTTTTTAAAGCTGTGAAAATAATCTACCGATCTATCCAATTGGCAATTTTCTAAAAATATATTATGCAATAAATTATATACCAAAACAAATGGCAACTATAATGCAATAAAAAGATATATAAACGACTGTTATAACATGAAAACTATAAAAGTTATTTGCAACCATATCGGAGCCTTGAATTACCGCATTTTTAAACCTGTACCAATAAATATACCGATCTATCCAACTTTTGTAAAAATTCATTATGCCACAAATTATACACCAAAATAAAGTGCAACTGTAATGCTTTAAAATGATGCATAAAACTATTGCCCTAGCATGAAAACTGTCAAAGTTATTTGCAACCATATCGGAACCTCAAATTATCGCGTTTTTAAACATAGAACAATAATTCTACCGATCCATCAAATTGACCATTTTCTAGACGAATGCCACAAATGATATACCAAATTAAAGTGCAATCATAATGCTCTAAACTGATGCATAAATGACTGTCATAGCATGAAAACTGTCAAGTAATTCACAACCATATCGGAACCTCAAATTACCGCCTTTTTAAACTGGGAAAATAATTCTATCGATCTATCCAATTGGCCATCTTCTAAAAATACATTATGCAATAAATTATATACCAAAACAAATGGCAACTATAATGCAATTAAAAGATGTATAAACGACTGTTATAACATGAAAACTATAAATGTTATTTGCAACCATATCGGAGCCTTAAATTACCGCATTTTTGAACCTGTACCAATAAATATACCGATCTATCCAATTTTTGTAAAAATTCATTATGCCACAAATTATACACCAAAATAAAGTGCAACTGTAATGCTTTAAAATGATGCGTAAACTAATGCCCTAGCATGAAAACTGTCAAAGTTATTTGCAACCATATCGGAACCTCAAATTACCGCGTTTTTAAACATAGAACAATAATTCTACCGATCCATCAAATTGACCATTTTTTAGACGAACACATTATGCCACAAATGATATACCAAATTAAAGTGCAATCATAGTGCTCTAAACTGATGCATAAATGACTGTCATAGCATGAAAACTGTCAAAGTAATTCACAACCATATCGGAACCTCAAATTACTGCCTTTTTAAACCCGGGAAAATAATTCTATCGATCTATCCAATTGGCCATCTTCTAAAAATACATTATGCAATAATTATATACCAAAACAAATGGCAACTAAAATGCAATAAAAAGATGTATAAACGACTGTTATAACATGAAAATTATAAAAGTTATTTGCAACCATATCGGGGCCTTAAATTACCGCATTTTTAAACCTGTACCAATAAATATACCGATCTATCCAATTTTTGTAAAAATTCATTATGCCACAAATTATACACAAAACAAAGTGCAACTGTAATGCTTTAAAATGATGCATAAATGACTGTCATAGCATGAAAACTGTCAAAGTTATTCACAACCATATCGGAACCTCAAATTACCGCGTTTTTAAACCTGGGAAAATAATTTTACCGATTTATCCAATTGGCCGTTTTCTAAAAATACATTATGCAATAAATTATATACCAAACAAATGGCAATTTTAATGCTTTAAAATGGTGCATAAACGACTGTCCTAGCACGAAAACTGCCAAAGTTAATTGCAACCATATCGGAACCTCAGATTACCGCGTTTATTAAACATAGAACAATAATTCTACCGATCTATCAAATTCACCAATTAGTAAAAACACACATTATGCTACAAATTATATACCATATTAAAGTGCAATCATAATGCTTTTAAAATGATGCATAAATGACTGTCATAGCGTGAAAACTGTCAATGTTATTTGCAGCCATATCGGAACCTCAAATTACCGCCTTTTTAAACCTGGGAAAATAATTCTACTGATCTATCCAATTGGCCATTTTCCAAAAATATATTATGGAATAAATTATATACCAAAGCAAATGGCAACTATAATGCAATAAAAAGATATATAAACGACTGTTATAACATGAAAACTATAAAAGTTATTTGCAACCATATCGGAGCCTTAAATTACCGCATTTTTGAACCTGTACCAATAAATATACCGATCTATCCAATTTTTGTAAAATTCATTATGCCACAAATTATACACCAAAATAAAGTGCAACTCTAATGCTTTTAAAATGATGCGTAAACTAATGCCCTAGCATGAAAACTGTCAAAGTTATTTGCAACCATATCGGAACCTCAAATTACCGCGTTTTTAAACATAGAACAATAATTCTACCGATCCTTCAAATTGACCATTTTTTAGACGAACACATTGTGCCACAAATGATATACCAAATTAAAGTGCAATCATAATGCTTTAAAATAATGCATAAATGACTGTCATAGCATGAAAACTGTCAAAGTTATTCACAACCATATCGGAACCTCAAATTACCGCGTTTTTAAACATGGGAAAATAATTCTACCGATTTATCCAATTGGCCGTTTCTAAAAATTCATTATGCAATAAATTATATACCAAAACAAATGGCAATTTTAATGCTTTAAAATGGTGCATAAACGACTGTCCTAGCACGAAAACTGCCAAAGTTAATTGCAGCCATATCGGAACCTCAGATTACCGCGTTTATTAAACATAGAACAATAATTCTACCGATCTATCAAATTCACCAATTAGTAAAAACACAGATTATGCTACAAATTATATACCATATTAAAGTGCAATCATAATGCTTTAAAATGAAGCATAAATGACTGTCATAGCATGAAAACTGTCAATGTTATTTGCAACCATATCGGAACCTCAAATTACCGCCTTTTTAAAGCTGTGAAAATAATTCTACCGATCTATCCAATTGGCAATTTTCTAAAAATATATTATGCAATAAATTATATACCAAAACAAATGGCAACTATAATGCAATAAAAAGATATATAAACGACTGTTATAACATGAAAACTATAAAAGTTATTTGCAACCATATCGGAGCCTTGAATTACCGCATTTTTAAACCTGTACTAATAAATATACCGATCTATCCAACTTTTGTAAAAATTGATTATGCCACAAATTATACAGCAAAATAAAGTGCAACTGTAATGCTTTAAAATGATGCATAAACTATTGCCTTAGCATGAAAACTGTCAAAGTTATTTGCAACCATATCGGAACCTCAAATTACCGCGTTTTTAAACATAGAACAATAATTCTACCGATCAATCAAATTGACCATTTTTTAGACGAACACATTATGCCACAAATGATATACCAAATTAAAGTGCAATCATAATGCTCTAAACTGATGCATAAATGACTGTCATAGCATGAAAACTGTCAAAGTTATTCACAACCATATCGGAACCTCAAATTACCGCCTTTTTAAACCTGGGAAAATAATTCTACCGATCTATCCAATTGGCCATTTTCTCAAAATACATTATGCAATAAATTATATACCAAAACAAATGGCAATTTTAATGCTTTTAAATGGTGCATAAACGACTGTCCTAGCACGAAAACTGCCAAAGTTAATTGCAACCATATCGGAACCTCAGATTACTGCTTTTAGTAAACATAGAACAATAATTCTACCGATCTATCATATTGACCAAATTGTAAAAACACACATTCTGCTACAAATTATATACCATATTAAAGTGCAATCATAATGCTTTAAAATGATGCATAAATGACTGTCATAGCATGAAAACTGTCAATGTTATTTGCAACCATATCGGAACCTCAAATTACCGCCTTTTTAAAGCTGTGAAAATAATTCTACCGATCTATCCAATTGGCAATTTTCTAAAAATATATTATGCAATAAATTATATACCAAAACAAATGGCAACTATAATGCAATAAAAAGATATATAAACGACTGTTATAACATGAAAACTATAAAAGTTATTTGCAACCATATCGGAGCCTTGAATTACCGCATTTTTAAACCTGTACCAATAAATATACCGATCTATCCAACTTTTGTAAAAATTCATTATGCCACAAATTATACACCAAATAAAGTGCAACTGTAATGCTTTAAAATGATGCATAAACTATTGCCCTAGCATGAAAACTGTCAAAGTTATTTGCAACCATATCGGAACCTCAAATTACCGCGTTTTTAAACATAGAACAATAATTCTACCGATCCTTCAAATTGACCATTTTTTAGACGAACACATTGTGCCACAAATGATATACCAAATTAAAGTGCAATCATAATGCTTTAAAATGATGCATAAATGACTGTCATAGCATGAAAACTGTCAAGGTTATTCACAACCATATCGGAACCTCAAATTACCGCCTTTTTAAACCTGTGAAAATAATTCTACCGATCTATCCAGTTGGCAATTTTCTAAAAATACATTATGCAATAAATTATATACCAAAACAAATGGCAACTTTAATGCTTTAAAATGGTGCATAAACGACTGTCCTAGCACGAAAACTGCCAAAGTTAATTGCAACCATATCGGAACCTCAGATTACTGCTTTTATTAAACATAGAACAATAATTCTACCGATCTATCAAATTGACCAATTTGTAAAAATACACATTATGCTACAAATGATATACCATATTAAAGTGCAATCATAATGC
Organism: Lucilia sericata; assembly: GCF_015586225.1. Taxonomy (NCBI): domain Eukaryota; kingdom Metazoa; phylum Arthropoda; class Insecta; order Diptera; family Calliphoridae; genus Lucilia; species Lucilia sericata. Next base: position 10,993 of record NW_023997045.1, on the reverse strand, counting down.
TTTAAAATAATGCATAAATGACTGTCATAGCGTGAAAACTGTCAATGTTATTTGCAGCCATATCGGAACCTCAAACTACCGCGTTTTTAAAGCTGTGAAAATAATTCTACCGATCTATCCAATTGGCCATTTTCCAAAAATATATTATGGAATAAATTATATACCAAAGCAAATGGCAACTATTATGAAATAAAAAGATATATAAACGACTCTTATAACATGAAAACTATAAAAGTTATTTGCAACCATATCGGAGCCTTAAATTACCGCATTTTTTAACCTGTACCAATAAATATACCGATCTATCCAATTTTTGTAAAAATTCATTATGCCACAAATTATACACCAAAATAAAGTGCAACTGTAATGCTTTAAAATTGTCAAAGTTATTTGCAACCATATCGGAACCTCATATTACCGCGTTTTTAAACATAGAACAATAATTCTACCGATCCATTAAATTGACCATTTTTTAGACGAACACATTATGCCACAAATGATATACCAAATTAAAGTGCAATCATAATGCTCTAAACCAACGGTTCCCAAATGGGGGTCCGTGGACCCCTAGTGATCCGTAGTAAAATCCTAGGGGGTCCGCGAAGACAAACGAAAAAATCCATGAATAAACAATATTCTGCTTTTATGCAATAATCCCAGATTTTTTGGTGACTTTTTGAATTTTATTTTTTCGGATGTTTATCAAGAAGAAGCTAGGCCCTACAAATTTATTGTATCACTTTTATAAGTAAGATATTGCCTGATATGTAATTTTTATTTCCTGTAAATGTAGTGAAACAATGTTTTTTTATTTCAGACGGATAATGATCTCTCTTACAATTAAATAAGGGATACTGGTATTCCGGAGTATAAAATAAGGCCACATTTCATAATTCAAAGACAAGCTTATACCAGATTTAAGTTTGTCAAATTGTAAGCAAAAGTGTTCTTGTTTGTAAGGACTAAAATTATATATTTCAAAAACACCTTCAATACGTTAATTTAGTTAATTTTAAATATAAATATTCCCTTCCGACGTGATACAAAGATTTTAACTTGATTTTATCGACCAATATTATTAAATTAACATTAGAAAATCCATAGCGTTTCTCGTAAATATGTAGGTAAAGCCATGCAGTAAAAGAGTTCATGTCATATATTATGCGGATAACGCATTCCGCAACAACATGGAAGAAGTCCAACTTTCTTATATTATTTTCCCGAAAACTTAGCTCACTTTACCCCTCTGTAATCGCAATAAATTTTTGAAACGTGACTCCTTAAGCGCATGTCGACAATATTTGATAAAGAAACCTTTTTGCTACCTTGACGAAAAATGAATATGAAAGATCTCACGATCATAACATTAAACATCATGTTAACAATTCAACAAAGAACTCTTTCTATCTTCAAAACCATGCAATTAAAAACCTATCGGGAATATTTTATAGATATGACATCTCTACATTTATTTGACCTAGGGATTTATGGACTAGGTCAATTTTCGGACGAACAATTATTTCGAACAATAAGATATAAAAATATGTATGGAGGTCCGCGAAATTAAATAAGTACCTCAAGGGGTCCGCGAAGTAAAAACTGGTGGGAACCGCTGCTCTAAACTGATGCATAAATGACTGTCATAGCATGAAAACTGTCAAAGTAATTCACAACCATATTGGAACCTCAAATTACCGCCTTTTTAAACCTGGGAAAATAATTCTATCGATCTATCCAATTGGCCATCTTCTAAAATACATTATTCAATAAATTATATACCAAAACAAATGGCAACTAAAATGCAATAAAAAGATGTATAAACGACTGTTATAACATGAAAACTATAAAAGTTATTTGCAACCATATCGGGGCCTTAAATTACCGAATTTTTAAACCTGTACCAATAAATATACCGATCTATCCAATTTTTGTAAAAATTCATTATGCCACAAATTATACACAAAAACAAAGTGCAACTGTAATGCTTTAAAATGATGCATAAATGACTGTCATAGCATGAAAACTGTCAAAGTTATTCACAACCATATCGGAACCCCAAATTACTGCGTTTTTAAACCTGGGAAAATAGTTCTACCGATTTATCCAATTGGCCGTTTTCTAAAAATACATTATGCAATAAATTATATACCAAAACAAATGGCAATTTTAATGCTTTAAAATGGTGCATAAACGATTGTCCTAGCACGAAAACTGCCAAAGTTAATTGCAGCCATATCAGAACCTCAGATTACCGCGTTTATTAAACATAGAACAATAATTCTACCGATCTATCAAATTCACCAATTAGTAAAAACACACATTATGCTACAAATTATATACCATATTAAAGTGCAATCATAATGCTTTAAAATGAAGCATAAATGACTGTCATAGCATGAAAACTGTCAATGTTATTTGCAACCATATCGGAACCGAAAATTACCGCCTTTTTAAAGCTGTGAAAATAATTCTACCGATCTATCCAATTGGCAATTTTCTAAAAATATATTATGCAATAAATTTTATACCAAATCAAATGGCAACTATAATGCAATAAAAAGATATATAAACGACTGTTATAACATGAAAACTATAAAAGTTATTTGCAACCATATCGGAGCCTTGAATTACCGCATTTTTAAACCTGTACCAATAAATATACCGATCTATCCAACTTTTGTAAAAATTCATTATGCCACAAATTATACACCAAAATAAAGTGCAACTGTAATGCTTTAAAATGATGCATAAACTATTGCCCTAGCATAAAAACTGTCAAAGTTATTTGCAACCATATCGGAACCTCAAATTACCGCGTTTTTAAACATAGAACAATAATTCTACCGATCCATCAAATTGACCATTTTTTAGACGAACACATTATGCCACAAATGATATACCAAATTAAAGTGCAATCATAATGCTCTAAACTGATGCATAAATGACTGTCATAGCATGAAAACTGTCAAAGTTATTCACAACCATATCGGAACCTCAAATTACCGCCTTTTTAAACCTGGGAAAATAATTCTACCGATCTATCCAATTGGCCATTTTCTTAAAATACATTATGCAATAAATTATATACCAAAATAAATAGCAATTTTAATGCTTTAAAATGGTGCATAAACGACTGTCCTAGCACGAAAACTGCCAAAGTTAATTGCAACCATATCGGAACCTCAGATTACTGCTTTTATTAAACATAGAACAATAATTCTACCGATCAATCAAATTGACCAATTTGTAAAAACACACATTATGCTACAAATTATATACCATATTAAAGTGCAATCATAATGCTTTAAAATGATGCATAAATGACTGTCATAGCATGAAAACTGTCAATGTTATTCGCAACCATATCGGAACCTCAAATTACCGCCTTTTTAAAGCTGTGAAAATATTTCTACCGATCTATCCAATTGGCAATTTTCTAAAAATATATTATGCAATAAATTATATACAAAACAAATGGCAACTATAATGCAATAAAAAGATATATAAACGACTGTTATAACATGAAAACTATAAAAGTTATTTGCAACCATATCTGAGCCTTGAATTACCGCATTTTTAAACCTGTACCAATAAATATACCGATCTATCCAACTTTTGCAAAAATTCATTATGCCATAAATTATACACCAAAATAAAGTGCAACTGTAATGCTTTAAAATGATGCATAAACTATTGCCCTAGCATGAAAACTGTCAAAGTTATTTGCAACCATATCGAAACCTCAAATTACCGCGTTTTTAAACATAGAACAATAATTCTACCGATCCATCAAATTGACCATTTTTTAGACGAACACATTATGCCACAAATGATATACCAAATTAAAGTGCAATCATAATGCTCTAAACTGATGCATAAATGACTGTCATAGCATGAAAACTGTCAAAGTTATTCACAACCATATCGGAACCTCAAATTACCGCCTTTTTAAACCTGGGAAAATAATTCTACCGATCTATCCAATTGGCCATTTTCTTAAAATACATTATGCAATAAATTATATACCAAAATAAATAGCAATTTTAATGCTTTAAAATGGTGCATAAACGACTGTCCTAGCACGAAAACTGCCAAAGTTAATTGCAACCATATCGGAACCTCAGATTACTGCTTTTATTAAACATAGAACAATAATTCTACCGATCTATCAAATTGACCAATTTGTAAAAACACACATTATGCTACAAATTATATACCATATTAAAGTGCAATCATAATGCTTTAAAATGATGCATAAATGACTGTCATAGCATGAAAACTGTCAATGTTATTCGCAACCATATCGGAACCTCAAATTACCGCCTTTTTAAAGCTGTGAAAATAATTCTACCGATCTATCCAATTGGCAATTTTCTAAAAATATATTATGCAATAAATTATATACCAAAACAAATGGCAACTATAATGCAATAAAAGATATATAAACGACTGTTATAACATGAAAACTATAAAAGTTATTTGCAACCATATCTGAGCCTTGAATTACCGCATTTTTAAACCTGTACCAATAAATATACCGATCTATCCAACTTTTGCAAAAATTCATTATGCCACAAATTATACACCAAAATAAAGTGCAACTGTAATGCTTTAAAATGATGCATAAACTATTGCCCTAGCATGAAAACTGTCAAAGTTATTTGCAACCATATCGGAACCTCAAATTACCGCGTTTTTAAACATAGAACAATAATTCTACCGATCCTTCAAATTGACCATTTTTTATACGAACACATTGTGCCACAAATGATATACCAAATTAAAGTGCAATCATAATGCTTTAAAATGATGCATAAATGACTGTCATAGCATGAAAACTGTCAAAGTTATTCACAACCATATCGGAACCTCAAATTACCGCCTTTTTAAACCTGGGAAAATAATTCTACCGATCTATCCATTTGGCCATTTTCTAAAAATACATTATGCAATAAATTATAACCAAAACAAATGGCAATTTTAATGCTTTAAAATGGTGCATAAACGACTGTCCTAGCACGAAAACTGCCAAAGTTAATTGCAACCATATCGGAACCTCAGATTACTGCGTTTATTAAACATAGAACAATAATTCTACCGATCTATCAAATTGACCAATTTGTAAAATACACATTATGCTACAAATGATATACCATATTAAAGTGCAATCATAATGCTTTAAAATGATGCATAAATGACTGTCATAGCGTGAAAACTGTCAATGTTATTTGCAGTCATATCGGAACCTCAAACTACCGCGTTTTTAAAGCTGTGAAAATAATTCTACCGATCTATCCAGTTGACCATTTTCCAAAAATATATTATGGAATAAATTATATACCAAAGCAAATGGCAACTATAATGCAATAAAAAGATATATAAACGACTGTTATATATAAACAAATGGCAACTAAATACAATAAAAAGATGTATAAACGACTGTTATAACATGAAAACTATAAAAGTTATTTACAACCATATCGGGGCCTTAAATTACCGCATTTTTAAACCTGTACCAATAAATATACCGATCTATCCAATTTTTGTAAAAATTCATTATGCCACAAATTATACACAAAAACAAAGTGCAACTGTAATGCTTTAAAATGATGCATAAATGACTGTCATAGCATGAAAACTGTCAAAGTTATTTGCAACCATATCGGAACCTCAAATTACCGCGTTTTTAAACATAGAACAATAATTCTACCGATCCATCAAATTGACCATTTTTTAGACGAACACATTATGCCACAAATTATACACCAAAATAAAGTGCAACTGTAATGCTTTAAAATGATGCATAAATGACTGTCATAGCATGAAAACTGTCAAAGTTATTTGCAACCATATCGGAACCTCAAATTACCGCGTTTTTAAACATAGAACAATAATTCTACCGATCCATCAAATTGACCATTTTTTAGACGAACACATTATGCCACAAATGATATACCAAATTAAAGTGCAATCATAATGCTCTAAACTGATGCATAAATGACTGTCATAGCATGAAGACTGTCAAAGTAATTCACAACCATATCGGAACCTCAAATTACCGCCTTTTTAAACCTGGGAAAATAATTCTATCGATCTATCCAATTGGCCATCTTCTAAAAATACATTATGCAATAAATTATATACCAAAACAAATGGCAACTAAATACAATAAAAAGATGTATAAACGACTGTTATAACATGAAAACTATAAAAGTTATTTACAACCATATCGGGGCCTTAAATTACCGCATTTTTAAACCTGTACCAATAAATATACCGATCTATCCAATTTTTGTAAAAATTCATTATGCCACAAATTATACACAAAAACAAAGTGCAACTGTAATGCTTTAAAATGATGCATAAATGACTGTCATAGCATGAAAACTTTAAAAGTTATTCACAACCATATCGGAACCTCAAATTACCGCGTTTTTAAACCTGGGAAAATAATTCTACCGATTTATCCAATTGGCCGTTTTCTAAAAATACATTATGCAATAAATTATATACCAAAACAAATGGCAATTTTAATGCTTTAAAATGGTGCATAAACGACTGTCCTAACACGAAAACTGCCAAAGTTAATTGCAGCCATATCGGAACCTCAGATTACCGCGTTTATTAAACATAGAACAATAATTCTACCGATCTATCAAATTCACCAATTAGTAAAAACACACATTATGCTACAAATTATATACCATATTAAAGTGCAATCATAATGCTTTAAAATGAAGCATAAATGACTGTCATAGCATAAAACTGTCAATGTTATTTGCACCCATATCGGAACCTTAAATTACCGCCTTTTTAAAGCTGTGAAAATAATTCTACCGATCTATCCAATTGGCAATTTTCTAAAAATATATTATGCAATAAATTATATACCAAAACAAATGGCAACTATAATGCAATAAAAAGATATATAAACGACTGTTATAACATGAAAACTATAAAAGTTATTTGCAACCATATCGGAGCCTTGAATTACCGCATTTTTAAACCTGTACTAATAAATATACCGATCTATCCAACTTTTGTAAAAATTCATTATGCCACAAATTATACACCAAAATAAAGTGCAACTGTAATGCTTTAAAATGATGCATAAACTATTGCCCTAGCATGAAAACTGTAAAAGTTATTTGCAACCATATCGGAACCTCAAATTACCGCGTTTTTAAACATAGAACAATAATTCTACCGATCCTTCAAATTGACCATTTTTTAGACGAACACATTATGCCACAAATGATATACCAAATTAAAGTGCAATCATAATGCTTTAAAATGATGCATAAATGACTGTCATAGCATGAAAACTGTCAAAGTTATTCACAACCATATCGGAACCTCAAATTACCGCGTTTTTAAACCTGGGAAAATAATTCTACCGATCTATCCAATTGGCAATTTTCTAAAAATATATTATGCAATAAATTATATACCAAAACAAATGGCAACTATAATGCAATAAAAAGATATATAAACGACTGTTATAACATGAAAACTATAAAAGTTATTGCAACCATATCGGAGCCTTGAAATTACGCTTTTTAAACCTGATACCAATAAATATACCGATCTATCCAACTTTTGTAAAAATTCATTATGCACAAATTATACACCAAAATAGAGTGCAACTGTAATGCTTTAAACGGATGCATAAAAACTATTGCCCTAGCACGAAAACTTGTCAAAGTTATTGCAACCGATCTATCCAACTTTTGTAAAAATTCATTATGCCACAAATTATACACCAAAATAAAGTGCAACTTAATGCTTTAAAATGATGCCATAAACTATTGCCTAGCATGAAAACTGTCAATGTTATTTGCAACCATATCGGAACCTCAAATTACCGCGTTTTTAAACATAGAACAATAATTCTACCGGTCCATCAAATTGACCATTTTTTAGACGAACACATTATGCCACAAATGATATACCAAATTAAAGTGCAATCATAATGCTTTAAAATGATGCAAAATGACTGTCATAGCATGAAAACTGTCAAAGTTATTCACAACCATATCGGAACCTCAAATTACCGCCTTTTTAAACCTGGGAAAATAATTCTACCGATCTATCCAATTGGCCATTTTCTAAAATACATTATGCAATAAATTATATACCAAAACAAATGGCAATTTTAATGCTTTAAAATGGTGCATAAACGACTGTCCTAGCACGAAAACTGCCAAAGTTAATTGCAACCATATCGGAACCTCATATTACTGCGTTTATTAAACATAGAACAATAATTCTACCGATCTATCAAATTGGACCAATTTGTAAAAACACACATTCTGCTACAAATTATATACCATATTAAAGTGCAATCATAATGCTTTAAAATGATGCATAAATGACTGTCATAGCATGAAAACTGTCAATGTTATTTGCAACCATATCGGAACCTCATATTACCGCCTTTTTAAAGCTGTGAAAATAATTCTACCGATCTATCCAATTGGCAATTTTCTAAAAATCTATTATGCAATAAAATTATATACCAAACAAATGGCAACTATTAATGCAATAAAAGATATATAAACGACTGTTATAAACATGAAAACTATAAAAGTTATTTGCAACCATATCGGAGCCTTGAATTACCGCATTTTTAAACCTGTACCAATAAATATACCGATCTATCCAACTTTTGTAAAAATTCATTATGCCACAAATTATACACCAAAATAAAGTGCAACTGTAATGCTTTAAAATGATGCATAAACTATTGCCCTAGCATGAAAACTGTCAAAGTTATTTGCAACCATATCGGAACCTCAAATTACCGCGTTTTTAAACCTGGGAAAATAATTCTACCGATTTTTCAATTGGCCGTTTTCTAAAAATACATTATGCAATAAATTATATACCAAAACAAATGGCAATTTTAATGCTTTAAAATGGTGCATAAACGACTGTCCTAGCACGAAAACTGCCAAAGTTAATTGCAGCCATATCGGAACCTCAGATTACCGCGTTTATTAAACATAGAACAATAATTCTACCGATCTATCAAATTCATCAATTAGTAAAAACACACATTATGCTACAAATTATATACCATATTGAAGTGCAATCATAATGCTTTAAAATGAAGCATAAATGACTGTCATAGCATGAAAACTGTCAATGTTATTTGCAACCATATCGGAACCTCAAATTACCGCCTTTTTAAAGCTGTGAAAATAATTCTACCGATCTATCCAATTGGCCATTTTCTAAAAATATATTATGCAATAAATTATATACCAAAACAAATGGCAACTATAATGCAATAAAAAGATATAAACGACTGTTATAACATGAAAACTATAAAAGTTATTTGCAACCATATCGGAGCCTTGAATTACCGCATTTTTAAACCTGTACCAATAAATATACCGATCTATCCAACTTTTGTAAAATTCATTATGCCACAAATTATACACCAAAATAAAGTGCAACTTAATGCTTTAAAATGATGCCATAAACTATTGCCCTAGCATGAAAACTGTCAATGTTATTTGCAACCATATCGGAACCTCAAATTACCGCGTTTTTAAACATAGAACAATAATTCTACCGGTCCATCAAATTGACCATTTTTTAGACGAACACATTATGCCACAAATGATATACCAAATTAAAGTGCAATCATAATGCTCTAAATGATGCATAAATGACTGTCATAGCATGAAAACTGTCAAAGTTATTCACAACCATATCGGAACCTCAAATTACCGCCTTTTTAAACCTGGGAAAATAATTCTACCGATCTATCCAATTGGCCATTTTCTTAAAATACATTATGCAATAAATTATATACCAAAACAAATGGCAATTTTATGCTTTAAAATGGTGCATAAACGACTGTCCTAGCACGAAAACTGCCAAAGTTAATTGCAACCATATCGGAACCTCAGATTACCTTTTATTAAACATAGAACAATAATTCTACCGATCTATCAAATTGACCATTTTAACAACACATTATGCTACAAATATATACCAATTAAAGTGCAATCATAATGCTTTAAAATGATGCATAAATGACTGTCATAGCATGAAAACTGTCAATGTTATTTGCAACCATATCGGAACCTCAAATTACCGCCTTTTTAAAGCTGTGAAAATAATTCTACCGATCTATCCAATTGGCAATTTCTAAAAATAATTATGCAATAAATTATATACCAAAACAAATGGCAACTAAATGCAATAAAAAGATATAAACGACTGTTATAACATGAAAACTATAAAAGTTATTTGCAACCATATCGGAGCCTTGAATTACCGCATTTTTAAACCTGTACCAATAAATATACCGATCTATCCAACTTTTGTAAAAATTCATTATGCCACAAATTATACACCAAAACAAAGTGCAACTGTAATGCTTTAAAATGATGCATAAAACTGTATAGCATGAAAACTGTCAAAGTTATTGCAACCATATCGGAACCTCAAATTACCGCGTTTTTAAACCTGAAAATAATTCTACGATATCCAATTGCCGTTTTTAAAAATACATTATGAAATAAATTATATACCAAACAAATGGCAATTAATGCTTTAAAATGTGCATAAAAACTGTCCTAGCATGAAAACTGTCAAAGTTATTTGCAACCATATCGGAACCTCAAATTACCGCGTTTTTAAACATAAACAATAATTCTACGATTCATCAAATTGACCATTTTTGACGAACACATTATGCCACAAATGATATACCAAATTAAAGTGTAATCATAATGCTCTAAAATGATGCATAAATGACTGTCATAGCATGAAAACTGTCAAAGTTATTCACAACCATATCGGAACCTCAAATTACCGCCTTTTTAAACCTGGGCAAAATAATTCTACCGATCTATCCAATTGGCCATTTTTTAAAATACATTATGCAATAAATTATATACCAAAAAATGGCAATTTAATGCTTTAAAATGTGCATAATCGACTGTCCTAGCACGAAAACTGCCAAAGTTAATTGCAA
>NW_023997044.1:0-27555 GCF_015586225.1 Lucilia sericata | reverse complement strand
GTTTTTTTTTATTAATTTTTAATAATGCCCTCATATACGGCAGCAGCAGCAGCTATTTATAGGGCTTTTTATAGCGTTAAATAGATTAAAATTCATTAGCACGTACAAGCACTTGTGTATAAAAGTTGTATATAAACACTTAAAGAAATTTGAAGGAAATCACTCAAAAATATTGTTATATTTTAGGAGTTTTAAACAAAAATAGTTAGTTTTATTTTAAGCTCATAAAATTTGTTAGTTTTATTGAATTACTAGCTTAAACTCGAGCTTAACTAAACTTGGTTTATGCTAGTTTAATAGTATACGCACAATTGGGACGAACGACGAATTTTTCGGAACGAATATTCGTCGTCAGAAATAGAACACACTTGGGTATATGAAAATGTACACAATCATTGCGTATGACGAAATTCGTCGTACGTAACGAACTATGCGATAGGTTTATTTCTATTTCTTACGCAGACGAATTAATTGGGGAAAATTGTTTTAAAACCAATTCCTGTAGCCCGAATTTGCTGAAATTTGGCGGTTGTAGGTACAGCTAATGACAATACAATATTATGTTCGAATATTCGAAAATTCGAAGTTATGTTCGAAAAAAATTTTATGCTCTTAAAATAATCTCCGGGTCATAAAAACTAAAAATAAAATTTTCGAAAATTAGAACTTAAGTTCGATTTTCAAACCAGTTCTCGTGGCCCGAATTGTCTGAAATTTGGCAGTCTGGAGTACACTTGATGACACTACAATGCTATGTTGGAATATTTAAAATTAAGTTCGAAAATGTGAAGTAATGTTCGAAAAAATTTTGAAGCTGTTAAAATAATCTCAAAATTGGGAATATTCACAAAAATATAATTTTAATTCTTTTCGAGGCCAATTTCTTATATTTTCTAATTTCGAAATATTGTTCGAATAAATTTTAAAGTTGTTAAAATTATCTCCAAAAAACGTGGAGATTCACAAAAATATAATTTTTGTTCCCTTTTTCTTACTTTTTCCAATTTCGAACAAACAAATTTTGAAACGAATTCGCAGTACGATTAATTTGATTGTGTTCCATTCGACGAATTTACGCAACGAATTTTTGTCGACTAGTTCGTCGTGCTATACGAAATTCGTCGTTCGTCCCAATTGTGCGTATACCAAATATATAAACAATTCCATTATTATTTTCAGTTTTCTTAGAGTTTTTATCTCTTTTTTACTAAAAAAAAATTTTTGATTTGATTTTTAATTAAATTTAGAACTAGTTGTAGTTATTTTTTCCACAAAAAATACTTTCAGAACTCTTATCAATTTCATTTGCTAATTAAAACCAACACACTGTATATTATTTTCAAAACAGCAGCAAACGTTTTTTTAGACTTCAGTTATATTGAATTTCATTTGTTATTATTATTATTTAAACAATTTTATGGACTTTTGATTTATGACAGTCAATGTCAACGTTATAAAAAAATAAAAGTTAAACATATTTATGTATAAACTCTTTATTTTTTTTTCGACTATAGAACTTTGTTTGGTTAAAAGTCCAATGATTTGATAAAATTAATGTATAATTGTATTAATTTAAATTAAAAATTATTAACAAAGAGTGGGTAGATCTTCTGTTGTCTTAAAAAAAAACAAGTAATAAGTTTGCGGTTTTTACCAACTATAGTTAAGATTTTTTGTTTTAAACCATAAATTAAGATTAATGATTGTTTTTCCTTTTTTTTTTTGTTTGTATTTTCTAAAATGGGTGACAAAATTCTTTATAAAGTCTATAAATTTGTTAAGACATAAAAAATACTGCAATTTTGTTGAAAAAAAAAACCTTTTTTTAAACTGTTATTGTTGCTTATATTGTTTTATGGCTTGAAATGCAATTGATTTTTTTGTTACTATTGTTATTTTAACAAAAGATTTGTTTTGTTTTCTAAACACACAACATACTTTCTTTTTTGTCAAATTTTAAACTGGCGCTAGAGAAGTTTTGTTGCAGTTAAATGAAACCTTTTTTATAAAAAAAGACAGCAGCAGACCTGTCTCTTTGTGGTGTCTTTTGTTTGTAATAAAATGTGTGGGCGTTTTGTGTATAAATTTTGTTTTATGGAAAAAATTTTAAAGTCTGAAGTATTTAAAATGCTATACTGATGATTTATTTGTACAATTTAAATAAATTTATTACAATTTTAAACTGTTGCAATAAGCGCCGGCAGTTGAAAGAAATGCGTTTGAAGGGGAAAGGAATTATAATTGAAAGGTTTTTTTGCTTAATTTAAACAAGTTTGAACTTTCTAAACAATTTCTTTAAAATATAATAAATTTTTGTACAAAAATTTTAAGTTTTTTAGAAAAATCTCTCCCTAAAACTTAAAAAATTTATGGAAATTTTGAAATAATGTTATTTTAAGTTAAGTGTGAGAAAAATCTTTTAAAATTTTGAAATAAATCCGAAATATAAGCTTAAACTCGAGTTTAACTAAACTTGGTTTAAGCAAGTTTAAGGCTTTATTTTTACAAATTATTAAACTTTAAAGCCAGATACCTACAAATCACAACTTTTGTTTGTATTTAAAGCATTGTAAACAAAGTTATAAGGTTTTAAAGTTAGTAGGGAAAAGTTTTATTTGCAAAATTTTGTTAAATTTTAATAGAATTAATGAAATATAAGGGCTTTCCTAATTTTTCCCTAAATTGTTTAAAATTGTTTTTAGAAATTTTAAGTTTTTTTATAAGAGTAAACAAATCTCTGTAAAATTTGATATATGTATTGTTAAATTAAAATAATTGTAGATTAAGTATTGTAAGATAAAAATCTTTTGAATTTTTTAAGTTAATCTTAAAAATAAGCTTAAACTTGAGTTTAACTAATCTAGGTTTAAGCAAGTTTAAGGCCTAATTTATAAAAAATTTAAAACTTTAAAGCAAGATATAAACAAATTACAATTTTTTTTTAAATATTACGAATTATAAGCAAAGTTATAAGGCTTTTAGTTACTAGAAAAAAAGATATCTCTTGGTAATTGAGAAAAACAACTAAATTCCCGCCTTTTTGGTGGAAAAATGTTTAAATGAAATCGAGTGTAAAGAAATTTTGGAAAGAGTTTTCTTTAAATTGTTTTTAACATGAGCCATAAGATGAGTTTTTGTTTGAGCACAAACAATTAGAAAAACTTATTGACAAATATTTTCAACTTTAATGATAACAATATGGTTTGTTTATTTAAAAATAAACACACACAAACACAGTTACATAAACAAATATTTCTTGATATCAAGTAAATAAATCAAATGACAGGTAGCAGCTCAAAATCATCAAATCATATCATAACAGATAACAGAAACCAAAATTATAACAATTTTTGTTAAGAAAATATAAAAAAAATCAAATATTGACACCTTTTATTTAAACAAAAAATATTTGAAGAAATTAAAAAAATATCACTGATAACTACTGCTGCTAAAGATATTGATCTAATAGAACATTTGACAAATATGATTTCTTTTTTTTTTTTTTTTTCAATTCTTATAGATTTTTAAAAATTGTTATCTGAAGAAAAACAAAAAATGTTGTTGATTGATAATAAAAAATAAAAAATATTTTCATTAAAATGATAACAAATTTGGTTGTTTTAATTTCGGGGAAAAGTTTAAAATTGATAACAATTTAATAATTTTAAAGGGGTTTTTTTAGATTTTTTAAAAAAATTTTATAACACAAAGTTGTAGTACATAAGGGGAGTTTGAAATTTTTTTTGCTGCCGTCGCCAAATGGTTTTTATAAGCTGCTTAAAGTAATAAATCCAAATTGCTGTTGGTTTTTTTTAAAGAAAAAAAAAAGCTTTTTTCTTAATATTGACACCGTTGCTTTAGTTAAGTTGATTTCCTGTTGTTTCTTATGTAAAATAAATAATTCCTTACAGTTGTTGTTAGAAATTTATTGTTGTAAACACTTAACACTTTTTAAATATTTAACAAAAATTTTTCGTTTTATTAATTATAAATTTCTTATTTTTATGTATATTTGTAACAAATTCTTTTTTTTTAAATTATAAAATATGTTTAAAAACTTTTCTTTTTGTCTCTTATGAAGACTTTTGTTTTAAATAATTTTGTTTGCTTTGTAAAATTTACGTTTAATCATCACTTTATTTTATCTATTTGAGAAGATGTTATTGTGATTAATTTTGTGTTATTCCGTTTATTTATTTGATATTTATACGCTTTTTTTCTTGATTTGTTTTAGCGCTAGAAGAATTGTTTCTTCTGTTTTAACGCATTAAAAGCAAGAAAAGAAAACACAAACGCAAAAACCTACACACACGCAAGTAAACACGTCAACGGTCGCAGACCAACTAAATTCATAACGATTGATAACATGAAAACACCTCAAACAAAAAACAAAATAAAAATAAACAAACTCACAGATAGCAGATACTTGCATATGGCCATAAAGTAGAGAAAAAAAGAGATGACATGATAGCACTATCTCTAATGAAATCGCTATACAAAAAGCTCAGGTTATCTGTTAACATGCTCTTTAAACAACAACACAAAGCAGAAAAAAAACACACACAAAACACAAAACAAAACAATAGCAGTTAAAACAACAACAATTCAAAAGAGGGTTGGTTGGGCACAAGAGTTTAACTACAAAAACACACACAAAAATGGTTGTCCCCCTTTACTTTATAAAGAGTAAAAGAGCTAGTTAATACTACAAAAACTCTACAGCTTACTCTTTTACTCTCAGGAAATTTATTTTATACAGGGCGTATTTAGTTATCTCTTAAAAACCGGTTAATTTGTTTGAAAATTTCAAGCTGGCAATGCTGTTAACTCTCTTAGCTCTTCTATGCTCTCTGCTAAGTAATTGTTGTTTTTGTGCATTTTTAATCTATTTCCATCTCTTTCTTATCAATAATTGTCTGTATTCATTCACACCTTGGCACAAAAACCCACACACAACTCAATGAAAAATTGCATTGTTTAAGCCCGCTGTCAAGCAGGCCGCCAGTTAGCCAGACAAACCGACAACAACAAAAACCACAATTTTAGTTAATGCACGCCTGCATAATTGTTATACTCTTTGCAAATTTTCTCTAAATAAAATTCTCTTTTAAAACCAACAATTGTAGAGGTTTGTTGTTTTGTGTGTAATTATGTATGTTACAGTTTGTTGTTGTTGCTGTTTTAATATATAGTATGGCCTCTCTTGTTAGCAAAGTTTTAAAATGTTATGAAAACAAAAACAAGTCGTCTACCCTAAACTATAACTGTATTTGTATATAGTTGCTGTTGTTGTTGCTGGCTGGCTAGCTACTCGTACGTTTGCTGTCAAAAAGTGACAACAATCATCGATCGTTCCGTTTGTGATTATGCGGTTTATTTATGGTTTTAACAATTGCAGATTTGTCTAGATTTTTGTTCAAACAGCCAGCAACAACAAACTTGCTCTCCTGTAACTGAAACACACACACAACCCAACAAATGTTTAAAAATTACAGCAAAAAAAACCCAGCATGGTTGTCACTTTAACAAAGAGGAGTGAATGAGAAAGCTGTATAAATAAATTATATTTTCCTATTGATTTCTCTTGTTTATTGCAGAAAAATAATGCACAAAAACACTAACAAAATAGATAAAAATTAAAAAAAAATGAGGAAGCAATGTAGCAAAAGCATATGTTAAGGTTTTGGCAAAACTTCCAAAAAAATTAAATTTTTTTTTACTTTTTCATGGTTAAACTTTTCCTCTACAAGTAAATGTTCTAACAAAAATTATGTGAAAATTTATTTTCTTAAAAAAAACAACATTGCGTGTTTGCTAGTTTTGTTTTCTTTTCATTATTGTCGAACATTGTGTATGCCATCTTCCTTATTTTGTTGTCTCCTCCACCATTATCATTGTTGTAATGCAAAAAAAAAAAAAAAAGAGAATATAAAACATGTTGTTGAAAAAAAGCTTTAATACAAAAAACTCAATTCTAACGGAAATGGTCAAAAAAGCATTTCAACCGACGCCATTATAAGTTTTATTTGCAAATGAATGAGTGTAAATGTGTGTTTCGTTTTTGTGTTGGTGTTATAATATTTGTTTTTGCCATTAGGTGGTTTGTTTGTTAAGTTTTAAACAACTTTAAGGATAATAGTAAATTAATAAAATAAATTTAATATTTTGGATTCAAACATTTAACATATTTATGAACTTAAAAGCCCTATTCGAGGGAATTAATGGTCCGATTTTAACCAGACAAAATGTTAAAATCTGGAGTATTTAAAATACAATACTAATGTTTTACTTGCTTAATTTAAAGAAATTTCTTACAATTTTAAACTATCGCTATAAGCGCCGGCTTTTTAAGTGGCAGTTGAAAGAAATTTAAGGAAAGGTTTGAAGGGCCAAAGACCTATAATTGAAAGTATTTTTTGCTTGAGTGCACAGCAAGCCCGAAAGTGGCCTAGTATACATTCTCCCATCAACCAAACTTAACCTTTTTATTGCTTAATTTGAAATAGATTGTATGCTATATTTGATTCTTTATTACTTCTTTGAAATGTTACAAATTTGTTTGCAAAAATTCAAAGATTTTTTAATTGTTAATAGAAAAAGATCTCCATAAAACTTGAAAAATTTATTGAAATTTTGATATAATGTTATTTTAAGTTAAGTGAGATAAAAATCTTTTAAAATTTTGAAATTAATCCGCAATATAAGCTTAAACTCGAGTTTAACTAAACTTGGTTTAAGCAAGTTTAAGGCTTTATTTTTAAAAATTATTTAAATTTAAAGCAAGATACATACAAATCACAACTTATAGTATACGCACAATTGGGATGAACGACAAATTTTTCGGAAAGAATATTCGTCGTCAGAAATAGAACACACTTGGGTATATGAAAATGTACACAATCATTGCGTATGACGAAATTCGTCGTACGTTACGAACTATGCGATAGGTTTATTTTTATTTCTAACGCAGACGAACGACGAATTAATTGGGGAAAATTGTTTTAAAATCAATTCCGGTAGCCCGAATTTGCTGAAATTTGGCGGTTGTAGGTACAGCTAATGATAATACAGTATTATGTTCGAAAATTCGAAGTTAGGTTCGAAAATTTTTTTATGCTCTTAAAATAATCTGTGGGTCATAAAAACTGAAACTAAAATTTTCGAAAATTCGAACTTAAGTCCAAAAAAGCCATTAAAATCAGTTCTCGTGGCCCGAATTCTCTGAAATTTGGCAGTCTGGAGTACACATAATGATTGTAGTGTCAGTGCTATTTTGGAATATTTAAAATTTAGTTCGAAAATTTGAAGTAATGTTCGAAAAAATTTTGAAGCTGTTAAAATAATCTCAAAATTGGGGATATTCACAAAAATATAATTTTAGTTCTTTTCGAGGCCAATTTCTTACATTTTCTAATTTCGAAATAATGTTTGAATAAATTTTAAAGATGTTAAAATTATCTCAAAATCGTGGAGATTCACAAAAATATAATTTTTGTTCCTTTTTATTACTTTTTCCAATTTCGAACAAACAAATTTTGAAACGAATCGCACGATTAATTTGATTGTGCGTATACCATTATATTTGAATTTGAAGCATTGTAAAGAAAGTTATAAGGCTTTAAAGTTAGTAGGGAAATGTTTTATTTTGCAACATTTTTTTTTAATTTTAATAGAATTCACGAAATGTAAAGGCTTTCTATAAAAATTCCAAAATTTTATATCTAAATTGTTTAAAATTGGTTTTAATAATTTTAAGTTTCTTTAACATATGACATTTGTACATATGAGCTCTAAAGCCCTATTCGAGGGGGTACCGTTATATGGGTCCTAGGCGAATTAATACAATCTGCAAGGAATAATGTCTCCAACTCTTGGCCTTCAAGAATTTTTTGCTGTCCTAAGCGTATATTTTATATGGATTTTCCATTTTCTTGCAAAAATTAACAATTTTTCAATTACATCATTTTCTTTTTCGCTTAATATTCCAAAAAATTTTCACAAATGCAACATCAATCAAATTAAGAAATATTCATTATTTTAATCTTTGGCCCACTACTAACTACATATTAAATTTTGCATTTTAAAATTTATAAAAAAAAACTCATTTATGTTTCCTTTTAAAACTTATCACTCTATCCTCTTCACAAACAAAAAAAGTCCTGCAACATGCTTCAATTCGTTTATTTGTTTTTGCGCATCCTTGTTGAATAAAAGTTTTTTTAGTTTTGCTTGTTTTTTCCGTATGTTTTTTGTTATACACTACTGCCTTTCAGTTTCTGTTTTGTATGTGTGAAACATTTCTTCCTTCCTTCCGTCCGCTTCGTCCGGCCATACGGTTCTGGGCAATTCTTCCGTTAAATTTTTTTTGTTCTGTTTTGAAATTTGCAAATGTTTGGAGAAGAAAAAAAAAAGACGGAATAATTTTGGCGTATTTTGTTCAAATGGTAGAGGAGTTTCATTTTATATTTTTGTTGTTTTTCTTTACTGCTCCTCTTGCTCTATTGAAGTCATTTTCTAGCTGTTAATGTAGTTGTTGTTATTTTTAAGAATGGCAACAACCATTTGTTAAAAAAAGATTTTTTGTTGGTTTGTATACATATATTTCGTTAACGTCCTTTTGTTTTGTTGTTCTTGTGTTGACACTTTTATTCATAATTTTTTTCTTGTCTTGGTTTATAAAGGATTTTTGTTGGTTTGTCCTCTTGTTAGCATGTTTTAATATATTTTGTCATGGTTTTTTGTTCTCCGTTTTTTTTCATAATCTTTTTTAGTTAGTTTTTGTTGTGGGCATCTTGAAACAGGACCTTTGAGTTGAGTTATTAATAGAGAAAATATGGTTTTTATATTTGGTTGTCGTCTCCAATGACAATCGTATTAAGGAAATCAGTGTTTGTGGTTTAAATAAGTAGTTGAAATATAAAAAGAAGAGTCATTTTGTTTTCAGAAACAAGAACATGAAGTTTGAGACAATTGCAATTTAATGGCAAAAGATGTTTGCTTTTTCGGAAGTGTTCTAAAAAATCTGTAAAGATTTCTTTCATAATAGTACTTTTTTCGTCTTTAAAATTACTAAAATTGGAGAAAGTAATAAGTAAATAATGAATATAGATCAGAATATAGTCTTGACTATTGATTAATTTATAGTGATTGCTATAGATCAGTCTATAGTCTTGGCTACAGATCTGTTTATAGTTTTGACTATGAACCGTATACAGTATTTGCTATGAACCGTTTATAGTCTATGCTAAAGATGAGTTTATAGTACAGTCTATAGTCTGAACTATAGATCAGTCTATAGTCTGGACTATAAATTAGTCTATAGTCTGGACTATAAGTCAGTATATAGTCTGGACTATAGATCAGTCTATAGTCTGGTGTATAGATCAGTCTATAGTCTGGTCTATAGAACTGTCTATAGATCAGTCTATAGTCTGCAATATTGTTCAGTCTATAGTCTGGACTGTAGTACAGTCTATAGTCTGGACTGTAGTACAGTCTATAGTCTGGATTATCTACAGTCTATAGTCTGAGCTATAGATCAGTCTATAGTCTGGACTATAAATCAGTCTATAGTCTGGACTATAAGTCAGTATATAGTCTGGACTATAGATCAGTCTATAGTCTGGTTTATAGATCGGTCTATAGTCTGGACTATAGATCAGTCTATAGTCTGGACTATAGATCAGTCTATAGTCTGGTTTATAGATCAGTCTAGACTATAGATTAGTCTATAATCTGGACTATAGATCAGTCTGTAGTCTGGACTATAGATCAATTTACAGACTTGACTATAGTTCAGTCTATAGTCTTGACTTTAGATCAGTCTATAGTCTTGACTATAGATCAGTTTATAGTTTTGACTATAGATCAGTCTATAGTCTTTACCATAGATTAGTCTATGAAAATTTATCAGTTTGTAGTCTTGACTACAGGTCTGTTTATAGTCTTGGCTTTCGATCAGTCTATGCAGTAGTCTATAGACTAGTTAATAGTCTTGACTATACAGCAATCTATGGTTTCAACTATTGATCAGTTTATAGTCTTGATTAAAAATCAGTTTATAGTCTAGGCCATAGGTCGGTCGATAGTCTTCATATCGGTTAGTTTATAGTGACCATAGATCAGGTTATAGTTTTAATCATAGACTCATCGATGTTTGACTACAGATCAATCTATAGTACTGACTGTAGATCAGTCTATAGTCATGCCTATTGATCAGTCTGTAGTCTTGATTATAGATCTGTTTACTGTCTCGATTGTATATTAGTCTATAGTTTTGAGTATAGACAGGTCTGTAGTCTTGACTATTGATCAGTCTATTGCCCTGAATATGTTCAGGCATTATTACTTGTATATATTTTTTTGTAAATATTATTATAACAAACAATTTTCTGACTTAGTTAATGTTGAATTTTCAACTTTAACTGACCTTGTTCCTAAATAAACGTGCTTTTATTTCCACACTTCCTTAAGCAAACATCATGCTCTTATAGCCAAATGTTTACACCGTATTTGCATAGAAAATCCAATTGGAAAATAAGCAGGATATTTATTTTTCGTGGTGTTTTAAAAAATAAAGCTGACAAAATCAAATATGAATCATGACACTCGTGACAAATTTTAACAAAAACCTTGCCCCCGAGCATTATTGTTTATTTGGACAAACACTTTTTAATGATGATTTTAACGATGATTTCTTTTTGTTTTTCACTGGTTTTGTAAGAAAACAAAGACAAAAAAAAAATGGAATATGTTCTCTAAATAAATGTTGACAAAAAGCAGATGTTCACTCCAAAGTATTTACAGGATGAATTTTAACAAATACACACAGTGTCATGCAAACTATGAGGACATACAATAAGTACATGCATGAAATGAAATATAAAAAAAAGTACGCGTATCAGGACAATCAAGATTTAAATCATCATACATATAAATAAGAGTATGAATAAAATGTACTAAGTAGGAATAAATACAACATACACACAGATACATAGATACATACATACCTATTTAACGAGAGGTGTGTGTTTGCTATTTACAGTCACACAGATATATTTACAATCTTGATTAGATTTTGGTGGTTGCCTTAAAAACAACAACAACACCAGCATAACAGCAGCAAAAGTATCACAAAAGCTATGTAAATGTATGAGTAATTGGGTATCGGTGTAAGGTATGTATATAACTGTGTAAGTATCTATGTTTTTGTAAAGTAAAGTTCTTGTGAACAATTTAAAGATGTTCGTTCGTTCATTCGTTCGTGCCTTTTAGCTCTTTTATATACATATTTGTATCGTTTATCGATATTACTGATCAATATTGTCAAAATGTGTGTATAAAAAGAATAATTTTTAAGAAATTAATTCAAAAACATTTTCATTTTTTTTTACAAAGAAATTAGAATACAAACAAAACCCCAAAAAAAAAAAAAAAAACCTCATGCATACAATTTCATTTCAATGGCATTAATATTTTTTCTCTCTCTTTACACAATGAATATTTTTCTATTTAAACTTTTTAAATACATTTGTTGTAACTGACATGTTTAACATCGGTTTCAGTTAAATTTATAGTTGATTTTTTTTTAAATGTTTAAAAACATTTAAAATAACATCTCAATTATATGCTAGATTATTTTAATAATTACTACTATTATTAACTTTAAATAGAAATAAAAATAACTCGTATAATTTAAATAAAATTATAAAAAAAACTACATATGAACATTTATTTATTACCTTTATTATGTTGGTCTGTCTGTTTGGACGTCATGTTCATTGAGTGAGGCCACTTGATTAAAAGAAAAATACCATAGAAAATATAAAAAACACTTAGATAATTGCTTTACAATTGTCTGTGCCACTCTTAAGCTTTCTGGTTACTATTTCAAATACATTTGTAAATTAAACACAATTCATATTCATTCGATTCATCGTAGTTTTATTTGTAGATTATAGGTTTTTTTTTCAGTTTTGTATTTTCTAGTTAATGGTTGTATAAACTTAAACATTAAAACACTAAAATTAAAGAAAAACACATAAACTGTAGTTTCATCTATGGAACTGGGTAAGTTACCCATGGTTAAAACTTCCTTGAAAGTCACTTTAATAATTTTTAATTCAAATATATCTTTTACGAAGTTATGTATTTATGAAATTAGTCCAAAACTATGGTTATAAAAGAAATATTAAAATTTGTTTGTTGAATTCAGTGAAATTGGAAACTGTTTCCTTTTAATTAATGGGTAATCAAACTAAATTATGAATAAATGGGAAAGTAATTTAATTTGAATAAAAAATTGTCTGCATAATAGTTTTTTATATAAAGTTAACCATATAACAATGTTAACATTTAAAAGTTTATTATAAATTTTAAAATATTCTACAAATTTGAAAATTTAGTGCAAATTTTTATACAGATAATTATACTCTACACCACTATAATGGAGAAGGTATTATGCGTTTGTGCTGATGTTTGTAATACACACCTTAAAGTATATCAATCGGCTCGAAATCACTTTCTGAATCAATTATACTATGTCCGTCCGTCTGTGTGTCCATGTAAATCTTGTGCGCATGCTACAGGTCGAAATTTTTAAGAGGATGAACGCTATTGAAAATGGTGGAAATCGGTCAATTATTTCGCCTAGCCCCCATACAAACGTACCCCACGAATAGGGCTTTTGAGTTTATAATTATGTTAAACGTTGTAAAATCCATACAAAAATCTTCAAATCTTGGTTTTATATAAGTTTAAATGACACTTCCGATATTCCTAATGATCGGGCCTCATTCGACCCTAGCCCCCATACAAAGTCCCATTCATAAAATTGCTTCAAAATGAAAATTCACCTTTAAACACTAGTATCGCGGTAAAATTCTACATAAATAACTTTGTCATTCTAAATCGCTCTATTTAAATGTATACGGATAGGGCCATATATACCTTTGCCCCCATATAACCCCTCTTTCAGATAAACATTTTTTTTTTTTGGCAACAAATTGTTAAAATATTTCGAAATTAAGTAAAATGTGTAGGGTATCATATTGTCGGCCATGACCGACTATACATTTTTACTTGTTTTTTTATAGAAATAATTATATAAACTGTTATACGGTAAATGAACTATAGTAAAACTGTTATACAGACATTTTTCTACAGAAAAAATATAGAAAAAATTTTATTTAATTTTTTATTCAAAAAACTGTTATACAGAAGAAACCAGTTTTAAGAAAATTTCTTAATAAGAACATTTTATATAGAAATGTTTCTATAAAAAGTCTATAAACTTAATTAAAGAGTTTAAAGTCTTGTCTACAGTTTTTAGTGTTGACAAAAGAACAATTATTGGTTTTGTCTGTAGACCAGTCTGTAGTGTGGACTTGAGTTCAGTCTATTTTCTCGACTACAGATTAGTTTCCATCAATCTATAGTTTTGAATACAGAATAGTATATATATGTATATAGTCTTGTCAATAAATCAATCTATAGCCTTTACTTTAAATCAATCTCAATCAGTCTTTATTCTTGACTTTAGATCAGTCTATAGCCTTTATTATAGATCAGTCTTTGCTATTTACTATAGATCAATCTATAATTTTGTTTATAGAAAATTAAAAGTTTTGTTCGAATTTTCATATAAAAAAAACTGTTATATATGTAAAACCGTTATGTAAACATTTTTCTATAGAAAAAAGAGGGAAAATTGTATATGGAAATGTTTCCATTAAAAAGTCTACAGTCTTATTTATGGAGTTTTATGTAAGTTTTGACTAGAACCGTTTATAGTTTTGTCTTTAGACCCGTCTATATAGTGTGGACTTTTATCAGTTAATAGCCTTGACTTTAGTTCAGTCTACTGTCTGGACTATAGATCAGTTACGATCAATCTATAGTTTTGAATATAGAACAGTCTATAGTCTCGACTATAAATCAGTCTATATCTGTCCACTATGAATCAGTCTAAAATTATAATAGATTTTTTTAGAAATTTTTTGTCTAATAATGTTAAAATTTTGTTGAAATTTAAAAGTTTCATCCGTATTAAATTTTGAAATTTACTTAACAAGATTTGCTGCATATGGAAAGATCTTAAACTACATCAAATCCTACAATTCCATTATATGCACAGAAAGAAAAATCGCATAATAAATTTAACATTATTTTCCCAAATTTAGCCAGCTTTAACAGATTGTGAAAATCTATTTTTAAACGAGTTCTATATAAATCTTTTATCTCATTTGATTCTTAATTCAATCTTATTCCATTCTTAATTCAAAAATACACTCATTTGTATTCGATGATTAAATTCTCATTTAGTTAAGTATATTTTTGCAATAAGGAATTAACTCAAATAGAACCCGTATTGGGTTTCATTCAATTTTTTAAATTTTTTAATCAATTTTATTTTTATATAATATCAAGTATGCATCAATGCGAAAATTCTGAAAATTGTAAGATAACTTTTACCCTAAAATAGCTTGAACTAGGTTTTTCAAGCTTTGACAACGCAACGTTGTCAACATTGCAACGCATTGCAAAATTAAATTAAAGATTTGTTTTTAATTCTACATCAAGGCATACCTTCCCCCGATTACTTTGTTCTCTAGTAAAGAACTAGACACAAGTCTCGTCTATATAAATTTATAAATATTTTATTTTAAAGAGTATGTTTAAATAAAACACAAAAGTACGTATGTTAATTATAGTTTTTGTTTAAATGCTGTAAAAATACGTAAAATAAAAATAATACTAAACTTTTTTGTTGTTTTTTGATCCATATCTATCAAAATAGTACAGAGTGAGTGGATGTAGTGAGTAAATACATACACATGTACATAAGTAAGTAAAGCATTAAACATTTACACAAATGAACGTACATAGTACATACATTCCAACAAATGTACTTGTACATACATATTCATGTATGATCTTTCATCTAAAAACCAAATATACAAAAAACCAGTGGCCGGCATAGAGAGAATATACATAGTTTTAATGAATGATAACAATTTTCTTTTTAAAATTTTGACCATTTTAAAAACTTTAGTTGTAATAATGGTTATGTACAAATACAGCTTTTAACCTAGACCCCTGTTGTTAATGTATGCCCATCACTGCCTTAAACTTTTTGTACAAAATTTTGATTGTTATATGTATTAAACCTTCATGTGCGCTTTAATGAAAAAAACTAAAATTGTAAAGATGGTTGTTTATTATATTTGTTTAACAAGTGCATGGATGTGTTTTAATTTTAATAAAAAGAACTTTATTAAAATAGTTTTAAACAGACAAACAAAGCAAAACAAAACAAAACGAAAGATTAAACATTTTAAATAAAATCATACATGTTTTGTTTTTGTCTGTCTGTCCGTCTAAACTTCTACATTTATACATTATATTAGTTTTGTTTTAATTGTTGTAAAAAAATTGTCTAAAAAAACCTTAAATACCACTAAATTTCTGAGATTAGTATCAAAAGAAATTACACGCAACGTGCGTTTTATGACAAAAAAATATAAATAAATAAAAACAGAATAAAATCATGGAAAATTACCGTTACATATTGAAATCATTTAAATTTATGGGGGCAATACAAATTTGACTTTAATTTAAAGAGAAATTAGTTATTTTGTTAATGTATTATACAAACTATAAATATTTAATATAAATTATTATAATGAATAGATTTACTGTTATAGTTAAAATTAAATAAAAAATTAACCACAAATTGATATTTTTAGTTGAAAACTAAAATTATACTCTTGACAATTTCCTACGCCTTATCAAAAAAAAAAAAAACTGGCAAACTAAACTGATTTTAATTGACCCACCAAAATATAAATGCAATACTCAGTAACCAACCAAACCAATATTTACTAAAATAATGTTTTCTTTATTTTTTTCACAGACAAATATAGTAAAACATTAAAAGGATATTTAGCACGAGAGTTCATAGAGAAATTCCCAAATAACAATAACCGTTTGGCAGCCATATTACTTTTTGATAACTTTTTAATTTAATAACTTGAAATAATAATAAAAACAATGCATGCTCGTGATCAAACATACACATTTGAATGGATTACAACTGGAAATACACACACATGCAGGGGGGCAGGACGGACATACATGCACATAGGCAATTTTTATTGCAGTACACAATCTGTATGTCCTATGTGTATTAGGGGGGCTCTCTACAAAAAATTTAATAGTTAATTAACGCTAGTATACCTTCCCCAGGTTAAGTTAGTGAAGTCTATTAGACCTCGCTTTCTCCCTCGGGTGACTTCAATGAAAAACATGTTTGTTCATGGTTCAGCCAGTCCATAAGCAAGCAGATTGCTGAAGTACTCGAGGTATTTAATCTCTTCCCAGTGATCATGCTACTCTGACAGGCGGAGAAGTACCGGATAAATCAGAAGAGCTTAGAATCACACCTGATGAATCCAGAGTCTCTGAAATGACACCGATATGGACGTCCTCAGACGCACAACCAAATCCTAGAGACGTAATCTGAAATAGCCAACCAATAGATCAGGATCCCTCTGTATGTCAAGATGGTGTGTCGAAGGATGTAGGAATTTCCAAAGTCAAACAAACTAGTTAGTTAGTTAGTTAGTTAGTTAGTTAGGTAGTTGTTAGTTAGTAAGTTAGTTAGTTAGTTAGTTAGTTAGTTAGTTAGTTAGTTAGTTAGTTTTAGTTAGTTAGTTAGTTAGTTAGTTAGTTAGTTAGTTAGTTAGTTAGTTAGTTATTTAGTTAGTTAGTTAGTTAGTTAGTTAGTTAGTTAGTTAGTTAGTTAGTTAGTTAGTTAGTTAGTTTAGTTAGTTCGTTAGTTTTAGTTAGTTAGTTAGTTAGTTAGTTAGTTTAGTTAGTTAGTTAGTTCGTTAGTTCGTTAGTTAGTTAGTTAGTTAGTTAGTTAGTTAGTTCGTTAGTTAGTTCTTCGTTAGTCGTTCGTTAGTTCGTTCGTTCGTTCGTTAGTTCGTTAGTTCGTTCGTTTTCGTTCGTTTTCGTTCGTTCGTTCGTTCGTTCGTTCGTTATTCGTTCGTTCGTTCGTTCGTTCGTTCGTTCGTTCGTTCGTTCGTTCGTTCGTTCGTTCGTTTCGTTCGTTCGTTCGTTCGTTCGTTCGTTCGTTCGTTCGTTCGTTCGTTAGTTCGTTCGTTCGTTCGTTCGTTTCGTTCGTTCGTTCGTTCGTTCGTTCGTTCGTTATTTCGTTCGTTCGTTCGTTCGTTCGTTCGTTTCGTTCGTTCGTTCGTTCGTTCGTTCGTTCGTTCGTTCGTTCGTTCGTTCGTTGTTCGTTCGTTCTGTTCGTTCGTTCGTTCGTTCGTTCGTTCGTTCGTTCGTTCGTTCGTTCGTTCGTTCGTTCGTTCGTTCGTTCGTTCGTTCGTTCGTTCGTTCGTTCGTTCGTTCGTTCGTTCGTTCGTTCGTTCGATTCGTTCGTTCGTTCGTTCTCGGCTCTGTTGTTCGCCCCTTTTTCCTCCGGCCTCTTCGTCTTCTCTCTCCGCCCTCTTCCTTGTCGGCGTTTTTCCCTCCTTCCTTCTCGTCTTCACCTTTCATCTTTTGTTTTCCCCCCCCTGGCGTCCCCCTCCTTCGTGTCTCTCTCTCTCCCCTCCCCTCCTCCTTCGTTCGTTTTCCACCCCCTCATAAGTGCACACCCACTATACCAGCCCCATTCATATTTATATCCATACAAGTAAATATTACAACAAATTCTACATACTAAAAATAGTTGCAACAAAACTACTAGACGGTCTCGGAATAACAGAGTTTTAAATAAAGAAAATCTTGTTTGAAAATATTAATTCTCAAAACACTATAATTTTGCAAGAATATCTTTCCGGCTTTGATTTAATTAAAAAAAAAAAAAAAACAAAGTTAAATACATGATAATTGTAAATACATATTTAAAACCGTGTCATTTCAAACTGGTTTCTTGTAATGCAAATGGTAAATATGAAGGTGTAATATGTAATGCTGGATATATTTTAAATCTGTGACTGATAAATCCTTTAAAGCTCTGACATTTGGGGGGCAAACAGCACAATGTTCGTACATAATACCCATTTTGATAATAAAACAATTCAACACTTAATAACTGCATTGCACGGATGGACGGACAGACTTAAAACGTAATGGTAAAATACTCTAGCACACACACACACACTGTCAAACGCTTGGCAACAAAATTTACATTAATACAAGGAACAAAAACCACAACAACAACTACAATTCCCTAGAAAAAAAGCTTTACCGAAGAGGAGAAATATTAAACAGGATGGTTTCCTAGTAGTCGAATATACATATTTCCATGTTCGCACATATGAAAATTGTTATTTAAGTAAAAATATTGTTGTTGTAATTGCCTGTTAATGTTTGTTGTTTTGCTATTGTATATGTAGTATTGATGTTGGCCATAGATGGTTGCAACAACCTTACAAAAATAAAGTTTACATGTTAGTTGTTCGCTCTATTTTTGGCGTCATAAATAAATGGAGTTCAAAAATAAAATACAACAAACATGTTGCATTTATAATTTAACTTGCAGTTTGGTGAACAACTTGTGTTAAATGAGTGTGTGTGTGGGTCTGTGTTTTTGCGTTGTCTGGTTTGTATGTGTTTTCATGTCCTAATTCCATAATAAACTCAACTCTAAACTATAAAATGACTATGAACAAACATTGACTGGCTGACATATACTCGCATTTTCTTAGGTTTGCTTACATATTTATAGGCTTACGTATATTAGGGTGGCCCCAACTTTGCGGTTTATTTTTTTTTAATTTTTAAAGTGTAATTCGGTAATCTATAATCTTCTAAACTTATGTCTTATTTTCGCCTTAAGTTGGCCCAAAACTAACTAAAGTTCTTCTAATTCTAATTCTTCTAATTCATTTGAAAAGAAGCTGTCCTAATGATTGAAATTAGAAGTTTGTATTTTACAGCCTGTCGAGTACATGTTTCTATTTATAAATACTAGTTCCAAATATAAGTAGATAAGTAAATACCTATACCCAGCAAAAGCTTACGTTGAAATACATAATGTAATTAGTAATTTAACATGACGATGACATTGGAGACAAGTACTTACAACGCTCGCTTACAAATAAGTACTTAAATAAGTCAATACAAAGAAGAAGTTAAAAAGTGGTTTAGTTTTATGCACTATCAGACTAATTAATAATATTATCAGACTAACTAATTAATATTATATTATAGAAAAGTTAGTTGTGGTGCAAGTACAAGTCATTTTTTTTTTGCTTGGTAGGGACTTGTAAATGGAAATATCTGTGTGTGTGCTTAAGCATGTGTTTGTTCTGAAAAGCATGTTAATAATTTCTGTTTATTTTTGTGTATAAAATTTATACTAAAAGCGCGGTTTTAGGGCATACAATTTGTAGTAGTAGTCAAACATACTTTGTTTATAACATAAAGACTCTTTACAATTACATTTAAAACACATAATGACTTTACATTTACATGGTAACATTTGTTTTCATATATTACATAATATATAGTAGACATTAGACGGTAAGTGTATTTAAAAAGGGCATAAAAATGCACTAAAACTTAATATTGACACCCAAAACCTAAATGGAAACTGAAAAACTAATCCTTATTGGTAAATTTTTTATGAGAGGTAATAACATAAAAATATTAGGAGAATATTAAATAATTATGGGTTTCACACACAAAAGCGAAGGAGAAATACCCTACCTTACGTTTTCGAATATTTGGAAAATTGGGTCAGAAGTTGCTTAAATTTCGTAACTATGTATACACCACTATAGTGGGAAGAGTATTATGCGTTTATGCTGATGTTTGTAACACCGACAAATATTGGTCCTACGCCCGCCTTAATGTATACCAATCGGCTCAGAATCACTTTCTGAGTCGATTTAGCTATGTCCGTCCGTCTGTGTGTCTATGTAAACCTTGTGCGCACTCGCAATTTTCAAGATAATTTGATGATTTGGCACATACTCTTCTTATGGCCCAAGGACGAACGAAGCCTATTGAAAATGGTTAAAATTGGTCCATTATTTCGTATAGCCCCCATACAACCGTAGCCCCCGAATAGGGTTTTTGAGTTCATAAATATGTATAAAAGTTCTTGTATCACTTCAAAAATCGGCAAAACTTAGCTTTATATAGATCTTAATGATAATACTGATTTTCGTAATGATAGGGCCTCATTTGACCCCATCCCCCATACAAAGTCCCCTTCAGAAAATGTCTTGTTGGTCAAAATTCACTTATAAACGATGATATTCTGCATAAATAACTGATGTAGACGTAAATTCCTTTACCAAAACTTATAAGGATAGAACCATATTAACCCACTGCCCCCATAACACCCGCCTTTTAGAAAATCCCTTTTTTTGTCAAAAAATTTTTCAAATATTTCTGAATTAAGATAAAAATGAAATTAAATATGTACTTTATTATTAAAAAATAATCAACATTTTTAACGTAATCACTGGTGTAGGGTATCATATTGTCGTTCATGCTCGACTATAAATTCTTACTTGTTTAACGTAATATTTATGAAAATTTCGTGTATAATATGAAATATCATTTAAACAAAACCTTTTCTGATTTCATGAAAGTACAAAAACATTTCATAATATATTTTTTCGTATATATTAAGAAAATGTTGGAAAACTCCTTGTTATTGCTTATTGTAGAGTGTCTTCTAATATAAAAAAGGTGTTGAATTTTTAGTGACAAATTAAAATGTTAATAATATGTATTCGTAACAAGGACCCACTACTGTGAAGTGACAGTGCAATAAAAATTTCTTTTTTTTTATAGTTTTAAAACATTAAAATGTTATAAAATTGAATAAATATGTAGACCAAACAATAACATGTGTGCTGCCATTGGTAATAAAACAAATAGAACGACAGGACATTATCAATCAGCAGAACACTGATGGTTGTTGGCTGCACGTTGCCTGTTCTAAATGCCAACCAGACAGTCCTGTAGGAAAACTGTATAATAAATAAAATTTACTGTGACTTTTATTTGGCGATGAGTGATTCTAAATTTGTTATTTTGTCAGTTGCGGATAAATAGTTTAAACATTTGAAGTCTTAAAAGGTTTAAATTAAAAGAACTTTTCTATTTAGATCTTTTTTTTATTCTTTTTAGATCCTATAATCTTTAGTGTTTATTTTTACCAAGAAATTCAATTATCTTTTTTTCACAAACTTTCTCTTCAGAAGCTCTTTTTCTTAATGATCTTAATCACTTAAATTTAAACTAAAACTAAGATATTTTAAAATAGATTAAAAACTCTTAAAATTCAAATAAAGAGACAAGTTGATTTATTTTACCAAAAAATTTTATGATTTTAATTATTTATTTGAACCAACCAAACCAACCAACAACAGCAACAACTGACAAGTTTAAAGTGCCAACTAAACAAATTTATTTATTTATTGTGATTTTACAAGTATTTTCAACTTGTAAATCACACACAAAAAACCATTAAACTCATTCGTAAAGTTTAACTTGTTTAAAATGTTTATTTATTTGTTTTTGTCTTAAACACAATAATAAAACAATAAAATTTCGATTAAAACACGCATTTAATTGCGCATCATTAAACTGAAACAAAAAAACTAAAGTTTAAAACCAGACTAAAAATTGATTTCAGATGGCGGTTTGTTAAGGAATTTTTTAAAGATTCTAGGAAAAAAACAACATCAAATAAATGTAGGTTTTTAAAAATAAAAGAGCGAGAACAAAAAAAAATAAGATTTGTAATTTAATTTAGGCTGAAGAAGAAGCCACAACAACAACAAGTAAAACTAACGAACAAACTGAAACATTAAAGTTAACCAAGAAATTAAACAAAGAAAATCCAGTCATTTAATCAAACACAAATCTTCAATAAACATTTAAAAACTTAATTTTAACTTAAAACAACAACAAAATACAAAGAATTGAAAATTTTATACTTTTTGTAGGTATTTAATCGAAGTTTTCTGTTTGTGTGTTTGTGTAAGTGTGTGTGTGTTTCTGTAAGAAAGACAAATTCAAATCAAAATCAAATACATAATTTGTATGCACAACGGTAACAAAAGTAAATCGTTAAAGTCAGAAAGTACAAGTCGTAAAAACGTAATTCCATTAAAAACACGAGCAGAAATACAAAGTAAATATGCCGCAATTACGGGGTCTTTAGAAGCACAAGAAGAAGAAGAAGAAGAAAAGGTTTCCAAAAGATCTGCTCTACTACACGCACTCTATACAAGATATTTTAGTTATTATACCAAAATTAAATCGAAAAGATGAGCAGTAATCGGTTTAGGTGATTTTTAAAGTCGCTACTATATCAATGAACTAATTTTGATTTTTTGCAAAAATTTTAAATTTTTAGTGAAATTTAGAATTTTTTGTGAAATTTTGATTTTCTAATAAAATTTCGAGTTTTTAGTAAATTTTCGAATTTTTCGGGAAATTTCGAATTTCTAGAGAAATTTCCAATTTCTAGTGAAATTTCCAATTTCTAGTGAAATTTCCAATTTCTAGTGAAATTTCCAATTTCTAGTGAAATTTCCAATTTCTAGTAAAATTTTGAATTTCTAGTGAAATTTCCAATTTCTAGTGAAATTTCCAATTTCTAGTGAAATTTCCAATTTCTAGTGAAATTTCCAATTTCTAGTGAAATTTCCAATTTCTAGTGAAATTTCCAATTCCTAGTGAAATTTCCAATTTCTAGTGAAATTTCGAATTTGTAGTGAAATTTCGAATTTCTAGTAAAATTTCGAATTTCTAGTGAAATTTCAAATTTCTAGTGAAATTTTGATTTTCTAGTGAAATTTTGAATTTCTAGTAAAATTTTGAATTTCTTGTGAAATTTTGAATTTCTAGTAACATTTCGAATTTCTAGTGAAATTTCGAATTTCTAGTAACATTTCGAATTTCTAGTAAAATTTCGAATTTCTAGTGAAATTTCGAATTTTTAGTAAAATTTCGAATTTTTAGTGAAATTCTAAATGGAATTGCGAGTTTTACTAATATTAAAAATTTGAGTAAAGATTTGAATTTCTAGTGAATTTTTGAAATCAAGTGAAATATTGATATTCAAAATTTTTTGAAATTTGGATTTCCTAGTGAAATTTTTCAATTTCAAGTGATAATTGAAATTTATGTTAATATTTTGAATATCTAGTGAAATTTTAAATTTTTAATAAAATTTCGAATTTCTAGTGAAATTTCAAAGTTCTAGTAAAATCGAATTTTTAGTGAAATTTCGAATTTCACCTGAAAATTTAATTTTCTATTGTAATTTTAAATCTACTAAGAAATTTGTAATATCTGGTGAATTCTAGTGAAATTTCGAATTTTTAGTAAAATTTGACCTTTTAGTGAAATTTCGAATTTCTGGTGAATATTTTCTAGAATTTCTATTCTGAATATGAAATTTCCAATATCTAGTGAAACTATTTTGTATTAATATTCAGAATTTCTAGTGAAATTTCGAATTTTTAATGAAATTTCAGATTTCTGGTGAAATTTCGAATTTTAAGTGAAACTTCAAAATTCTAGTAAAATCTCGAACTTTTAGTGAAATTTTGCATTTTTCCTGAAATTTTGACTTTCTAGTGAAATTTGTATTATGTATCTGGTGAATTTCTAGTGAAATTTCGAATTTTTAGTGAAATTTCGAATTTTTAGTGAAATTTCGAATTTTTAGTGAAATTCAGATTTTCTAGTGAAATTTTAAACTTCTAGTAAAATTTCAAATTTCTAGTGAAATTTAAAATTTCTAGTGAAATTTCAAATTTCTAGTGAAATTTTAATTTTTTAATGAAATATCGAATTTCTAATGAAATTTCAATATTGAAGATTTTTAGTGAAATTTAAAATTCCTCCTAAATTTTAAATTTTTTATCAAAATTTCGAATTTACAGTTAAATTTCTAATATCTTGTGAATTCGAAGTTCTAGTGAAATTTCGAATTACTATTGCAATTTCGCATTTTTTGCGAAATTTCTTAATTAAGTAAAATTTTCGATTATGGTGAAATTTAGAATTTTATGAATTTTGATATTTGGTGAAATTTAAAATTTATAGCGAATTTCCAATTTCTGGCGAATTTTGAAATTTGTGCGATTTTAAAATTTCCAGCGAATTCGAAATTTCAGATGAAGAAATTTTGAAGTTTCAGTCAAATTTCGAATTTCACATAGAACGTGAAACACATTCGATAACAAAATTTTGCTAAAAGGTACTAAATTTCATGTAAGATAAAAATAAGAAAACAAATTACAAACAGAGTACGTTCCATTTTCTAAACGTAACAAACTAAACCCTGTAACAACTATACCATCTAATTTTATTTTAAACTACGGTTTATATAAACTTTATTTTTAAAGTTTTGGTAAAATACCCACAAAACACACAAAGACAAAAAAAACTAAAATACTTACTCACTATTTACCACGTAATCACTATCACAAAATTTTGTTGTTATTATACTTTTAAGTTGACAACAATCTTGGCATCAACAATGACAACAACAACAGCAACATCGTTGTTGTCATCGTCATCGCTGTTGTCATCATCATCATCATCATCAATTTGTGTGTGGACGCGTGCTTGGCTGTCCAAAATATTTATGTTTAACTAAAAAAATCACAAAATCACAAGAAGGCTGGTTAAAAAAAAAAGAAACAAAGCGGCAAATTTTTTGAAAAGGCCTAAACAGCGACAAGAAAAAAACTCATAAAAGAAATCTACATTTGAAACATAACTAGCCAAAAGAAAACAAACAAACACCAGAAATCCATACTAAAATAGCAGTTGAAAAAACATAATAAAATCAAACAACTAATCTTTGTTTCAAATTACCCTATTTCTTTTTGGGCATTGGAGGATTTGGGCAAAATTTTTACTAGAAAATTGTTAGGCAAAGTAATAAAAATACCACAAGAAAATAATCATAAATAGTTATCAATCAGAGTGTTGCGAACGTGTTAGAGTTTGGTATTTTGGTTTTAGATTTTTATTTAGTTTTAAAAAACAGGAGGCTTAATTTGAAGAAAGAGCAAGATATGAAATTGCCTTGAAAAATCATTCTTTTCAGACAATGGCATGCTCGAAAATTTATACATATGGGATCAAAGTCTTCATTAGAACCTTGAGCTGCACGAAGTACCAACCAGGTTTTTCTGATATATTGTACCTGTTAATCTCATATTCTCAATTATGTTTAAAATCATTCACTCAGCGGGAAATTTACTGGTCGCTGGAACTTTACGGATCTGCTCAGATGAATAATGGCTGGTGCAAAAGTTTTCACCAACAGGCCCAAAGAGGTTAGTTAGATAGTTAGTTACTTACTTACTTAGTTTGCTATTAGTTAGTTAGTTAGTTAGTAGTTAGTTAGTTAGTTAGTTAGTTAGTTAGTTAGTTAGTTAGTTAGTTTAGTTAGTTAGTTAGTTAGTTAGTTAGTTAGTTAGTTCGTTAGTTAGTAGTTAGTTAGTTAGTTAGTTAGTTAGTTAGTTAGTTCGTTCGTTCGTTCGTTAGTTCGTTCGTTCGTTCGTTCGTTCGTTCTTCGTTCGTTAGTTCGTTTCTTTCGTTCGTTCGTTCGTTCTTCGTTCGTTCGTTTCGTTCGTTCGTTCGTTCGTTTCGTTCGTTAGTTCGTTCGTTCGTTCGTTCGTTCGTTTCGTTCGTTCGTTCGTTCGTTCGTTCGTTCGTTCGTTCGTTCGTTCGTTCGTTCGTTCGTTCGTTCGTTCGTTCGTTCGTTCGTTCGTTCGTTCGTTCGTTCGTTCGTTTCGTTCGTTCGTTCGTTCGTTCGTTCGTTCGTTCGTTCGTTCGTTCGTTCGTTCGTTCGTTCGTTTCGTTCGTTCGTTGTTCGTTCGTTCGTTCGTTCGTTCGTTCGTTCGTTCGTTCGTTCGTTCGTTCGTTCGTTCGTTTGTTCGTTCGTTCGTTCGTTCGTTCGTTTTTCGTTCGTTCGTTCGTTCGTTCGTTCGTTCGTTCGTTCTTCGTTCGTTCGTTGTTCTTCGTTCGTTCGTTCGTTCGTTCGTTCGTTTAGTTCGTTCTCTTTTCGTTCGTTCGTTCGTTCGTTCGTTCGTTTTAGTTCTTTCGTTCGTTCGTTTCGTTCGTTCGTTCGTTCGGTTCTTCGTTCGTTCGTTCGTTCGTTCGTTCGTTCGTTCGTTCGTTCGTTCGTTCGTTCGTTCGTTCGTTCGTTCGTTCGTTCGTTTCGTTCGTTTTTTCGTTCGTTCGTTCGTTCGTTCGTTCGTTCGTTCGTTCGTTCGTTCGTTCGTTCGTTCGTTCGTTCGTTCGTTTCGTTCGTTCGTTCGTTCGTTCGTTCGTTCGTTCGTTCGTTCGTCGTTCGTTCGTCGTTCGTTCGTTCGTTCGTTCGTTCGTTGTCGTCGTTCGTTCGTTCGTTCTTGTTCGTTCGCGTTCGTTCGTTCGTTCGTTCGTTCGTTCTCTTCGTTTCGTTATATGTTTAAAAGTGCCAAACAGTTTCTGGTACTTAATCTCTAAGAGGTATCAAGTTCACCTTTCTAGAGGCTGTCTTAGTAAAGTGGAAGTTTGCTTAAAGAACCAGACCGGGCACTAGTTCCGTGTTTACAGTCTAGAAATGATTTCTTATTTCATAGAAATATAGGTATCCAACACTCCTTATACACTCTATATTGGCTCCGTAAAGGAAGTATTGCAGATATCCAATATATTTAAAAGATGGTTGTCGATTAAAAGATAATTTTTTAAAGAGAAATGAGTTTACAATTTCGTCCAAAGAAAAAGTAAATCCAAATCTTTTAAAAGTTTTTGACTGAGATTTCCACAAGACATTGGATATTAGTTTAAACCTCTCTATAATGCTAATAACCCAAATCTTTAAATATATTTAAAACATTGATCGGTAGATGTGTTATCTTTAAAGAGCCAAAAAATAATATAAAAAAAACAACCTTAAATAGAAAATTATTTCACAGTCAATAAAGATATCTGCAAAATGATAATATTTTGTTGTTAATACCAATTTGAAATACGACAAGCGGCTGAGGGTTAAAAACACGTAAGTGACATAAATACGCAGTGTTTTAAAGATGGTTAAGACACTGATTATGATAAAAAACAACAACTAAAGTAACAACAGTAAAAAAGTAAAAATAAAACTATAACTACTAGACGACATTGCGTCTTGGTTTACGCCTACAAAAATGAAAAAATATTGAGAAATTCAGATGTAATAGAAACGAAAGGAAAAAAGTTTTACAGAAAAAGAAAACAGGCATAAAACTACTATGAGACTACTTACTACTGTCATCTCAGATAACGGTAACAGAAATTATATGATTAGATAAGAAAAAAACAATAACAAAAACAATGAAAAAGAAAACAACTTAAAACAAACATAAACTCTCACACCGACTGTAATAAAAACGTAGAAAGAAGACAAGGAACAAAGTTTACAAGGTAAAATAAGAAAAAAAATACATAAAACAAGGAAAAGGAAGAAGTTGGAAAAATATTATGGTCCAAAAAATCACAATGCAGATGACAGCAAATTAGTACAAACAACAAAAA